>NW_021680444.1:264518-320375 GCF_001412515.2 Diachasma alloeum | reverse complement strand
CCCACATCTGAGATTTCCTACATTCGGGCCCCCCTCTTGTATAAGACCCACTACACCCTTTCAATACTTCGGTCACGAATTCTGAGGTCAACCTAAAAATTTCTAGAAATAAAAAAGTCAGATAATAATAAGAGTCCGAAAAAATAAGGGTCAGGAAACGTCTTCAACATAGAAAATATCCTGTAGTCTCTAAAAACCGAAATTCACTGCCGTTCCACGTTGCTCCGCGGCCCGTTGGGCCCCACGTCCCGTTTAACCCCGCATTCCATTCTGCCCCACCGTTTCACTTTGTCCCGCCCTGTCTTACTTGATTTTTTATCTCAAAAATAAAATTGATAAATGAGTAATTATCCATTGAAATAGACAAGTCAGATAAAATATTTGAATTTTGGTAGCCATTTTGAATTTTCCATTGAAATAGACAAGTCAGATAAAATATAGGAATTTTGATAGCCATTTTGAATTTTCTCCGCCACTAACAAAAATTGGGCTGAGATAGGCCACTTAATTACAGCTACCGACATGGGTGGCACCAGTGAGTGAATCCCCCCCGATTGAACCTGACTTTTGGAGATTTTGACCGTCGGAGACATTTGCCGTCGGGGACTTTGACATACACCACAAAAATAGTTAATATTATTATTTGGCTCTAACCCCTCGCCCACCCCCCTTCCGCCCGACTGTCCAAAAAATAATAATTATCGCAAATAATTGATATTATTATTTGGCTCTAACCCCTTCGCCCCCTCCCACGCCGACGCTCTGTTAGAAAAAAATTATGAAAAATAATTAATATTATTATTTGACTCTAACCCCCTCGCCCCCTTGCCCTCCGCCCCTCTGCACCAAAAAAGAAAAAAAATTTATCAGAAATATTTAATATTATTATTTGGCTCTAACCCCCTCGCCCGCCGCCTTCCTCCCCTCTGCTCCAAAAAAAAAAATTTCATCAAAAATAATTAATATTATTATTTGACTCTAACACCTCGCCCATCCCCCTTCCGCCCCTCTGCTCCAAAAAAGAAAAAAATTCTATCATAAATAATTCATATTATTATTTGACTCTAACCCCTCGCCCACCCCCTTCCGCCCCTCTTCTCCAAAAAAGAAAATTTTTATCAAAAATAACTAATATCATTATTTGGCTGTAACCCTTTCGCCCCCTCCCCCTCCGCCGCTCTGTTCGAAAAAAGAAAATTATCAAAAATTATTAATATTATTATTTGACTCGAACCCCTCGCCCCCTTCCCCTCCGCCCCTCTGCCACAAAAAAGAAAAAAAATTTATCAGAAATATTTAATATTATTATTTGGCTCTAACCCACTCGCCCACCCCCTTCCACCCCTCTGCTCCAAAAAAGAAAAAAATTATCAAAAATAATTCATATTATTAATTCGCTCTAACCCCTTCGCCCCCCCCTCCGCCCCGCTGTTTCAAAAAAAAATTGACAAAAATAATGAATATTATTATTTGGCTCTAACCCCTTCCACCCCTCTCCCTCCGCCACACTGGTCAAAACAAAAATTATCACAAATAATTAATATTATCATTTGGCTCTAACCCCTTCGCCCCTTCCCCCTCCGCCACTGTTCCAAAAAAAAAATTATCAAAAATAATTCATATTATAATTTGATTCTAAACCCTCGCCGCCTCCCCCTCCGCCACTCTAGTCCGAAAAACAAATTATCACAAATAATTAACTATGACCCCTCGCGCCCTCCCCCTCCTCCACTCTGCTCCAAAAAAGAAATAAATTTTATCAGAAATATTTAATATTATTATTTGGCCTTAACCCCCTCGCCCACCCCCTTCCGCCGCTCTGCTCAAAAAAAAAAAATTTATAAAAAATAATTAGTATTGTGAGATTTTCCTTAATTTATATTAACAATAATTCCTGAAATGAGGATCTGGGCAATTAAAGAAAGAGGACAAATAAGGGATATTCTAAGAAAATCAACTGTATTTCCTTTAATTACAAATTAGATCGTCAAGAGACGTTAATGAGGCCTTTTCATGAGATCTAGGGGAGTGGGGGAGGCCAGGCAACTTTTGTACATGTAAAAAGAGGGATGATTCTAAGCAAAACAAAAGAGAAGAAGCTAATCGTGTCTAGGGAATTGTAAATGATATCAATGAAGTAATAATTAATCCGATTGGACTCTAAGGGGACTATTCAGAATAAAGTATAGGCTCACCGTTGGGGGTAAATACTTGGGGAACACGGGAATAATGGGAAAAGGGGAAATGTATCTCGTACTCACGACCACGTGGGTGCAACTCGGGGACTTCCGGGTGGCACAACAAAATACTCAATAATTCCAGGGGGGTTTTCTCCAGAGTTTGAGCCTCCGCTCCAACTGGACGACTCCTGGATTCCAATCCCAATGGCTGAGAGGTGCACTAGGATGCACGCCATTCTCCTCTGTTATCAATACTTCTCCAAACACAAAATTACGGGGCTTCTCGGGGAATACTCTTCGGGGCACGTGGGAATACTCGAGGCGGCTGTGTTACGAGTGAATTCTTTCTTCTCTTCTTCCTCTTCTCTTTTGTCGCGATTTCTTCGCATTTCTCCGTATTTCTTTGTTTCCTTCATTCGTCAGATTTCGTACTTGATCGTCACCTGACTTAGATCTCTGCGGGGGGTCAGGGAATATCACACAGGAGCGTAGTCACCTGGGCTGTTGATGATGCGTGTTTTTGAGGGGAGTCTGTGGGTATCCTTCCAGGGGGTTTTGGTTAGTCCAGTTCATAGGCCGGTGATGTTGACTTCCTTCGGGTGGTCTCGCCTCTGCTTCCAGGGGGAAAGGTAAGGGGGGGCGAGGAGAAATATTGGGAAGATAAGGTGGCCACCAGGTGCGGGAATAACAGTTGCGGGAATTTAATATTAGAGGGCTGAGTGCGTTGGGGAAAAATGTGATGTAAAAATAATGAAAAATAAATAAATGTGTCTCGTTACAATATTACTATTTGACTCTAACCCCCTCGCCCCCTCTCCTACCACCACTCTGTTCCAAAAAAAAAAATTATCCAAAACAATTTATATTATTATTTGACTCTAACCCCTCGCCCACCCCTCTTCCGCCCCACTGCTCCAAAAAAGAAAAAAAATTATCAAAAATAATTAATATTAACTTCCCGATCTATCGGGTAGTTATAGTAATGACCCCGGACATCGAATGGGGAATTTTCATGATTTGTCCACGTTTCTTGATGTTTAGAATCATTTTCAATTTTGAAGAATGTTCGTATGAGGGTGTGTTTTTTTTTCTACGTCATGGTCTTGAAAATGCTCTTTACGTACGTTGTGCCCAAGTCGATGAGGTCTTGACGGAAATGACCACGAGCCCAGGTCTCACTCCCGGTTATTGAGACCTGCTTTCAGCTCGGCAAATTGGCAACCCATACGGACTAAAAAACAGACAACGACCCTGCAATTCTTCACTTTTCCTTCCCCTCGCGGACCCACCGTTAGGTATTACTTCGCGAGGGAAGACTCAGCTATTTGCTCTTCCTTCTTTGAACTCAATGTACGTCCCCCTTCCCTGCTGAGATGTTCTGTGTAGGTAGGAGGTTCCATTGGGTTCTGTGTCTATTCTGCAGATTTACGTTTGCGTTCCTCATTCCTGAGCTCCTTCATGACCGTGGTCGCGAAGTTACGCGCTGCTTCCCAAGCTGCCTGTGATGACAGTAAAACTTCCATCAGGTTCTCAGGCAGAGTCTGCCTTCCATGTGTTGCCTCCCAGCTGCTCCGGGCCTCACTAAAACGTGGGCATATTAAGAACACGTGTTCTGCCTCCTCGTCTACTCCTAGGCATGTCGGGTACTTCGGAGAATCTTCGTATTTGAATTTGTAGAGATAGGCCCCAAAACACCCACGCCCCGCGAGCATCTGTGTCAGGTAATAATCAACCTCTCCGTGTTCATGATTGAGCCAGGCATCCACCTTTGGGATCAGGCGATGAGTCCATCTCCCTTTGGTTGATGTGCCTCAATTCAGCTGCCATCGGCGTATGCTGCCTAGTGTCTCTTCTGCCGCCAGTTCTTCGGTGCTCAGCGTTTCTGATCTCTTCCGCTGGTAGAGGGCTCTTCGTTCCATTCCTAGTAGCTCTATCGGTATCATTCCGGCGATGACATATACCGCATCCTCAGATATCGTCCGATATGCACTTGCAACTCTAAGGGCACTCAGCCGATAGACTGGTGCGATCCTGCGGCATGCTTCTTGCAACTCGAGTGCGTCGGGCCAGATGGCACTGCCATATGTAAGCACCGACATTACGACTGAAGACAGCAACGCTCGTCTTCTTTGCTTAAGGCCACCGATATTAGGCATGAGGCATGATAAGCTGGATCTGACTCTAGACGCCTAGGCATCTACATGCACTGCCTGCTGCTTAAAGTTGAGTCGGGTATCGATCATCGCCCCCAGGTGTCGGATGAATGGCTGGGATGTAAGTTCGTTATCGCCGACTCGCAGCGGCTCGTGATGAGAACTGCCTCGGTCTTGTGCTCAGCAAGCTGCAGCCCGACTGAGTCCATCCATCGTCTAATACGCATCCATCGTCTCCTCCAGGGTTTTAGCCACGATAGTTACCGCCACATCATCACCAAAAGCGACGAGTCGCGCTCCGCCTGGTAGCGCCATCTTCAGCAACCCATCGTACACGACGTTCCACAATAGAGGGCCCAGCACAGATCCTTGAGGTACTCCTCCAGTGACTCTGTATTCCCTCGGACCAGCCTCTGTATCGTACTTGAGTATTCGATCTGTGAAGTAGCTATCCACCATCCGTCATAAGTATTCCGGTACGTGCATTCCGGCCAAGGCTTCCAAAATGAGGCTCCACCTGGTTGAATTGAATGTATTCTTGATGTCTAGTGTTGCCACTAGACAGTATTCTTTGGTGCCACCTTTCCATCCCGTGCCGGAAATTGCTCGTTTGGCGGTCTTGACGACGAGGTGAATAGCATCAAGCGTTAAGCGATATCGCCGGAAACCACATTGGTTATCGGCCAGCAGGAGGTCGACGACTTCTTCTATTCTTCGATGGGCAATGCTTTCCAGGATTTTGCCTGCCGTATCCAACATGCAGAGTGGACGATATGATGATGGTTCGTCAGGCGGTTTCTTCCCTTTGGGTAAAAGCACGAGTCTCTGCTGCTTCCTCTTGGTAGGAAAGATGCCCTCTCGAAGGTATGCATTGTATGCATCCAGGAACAGCTTCGGTGCTGCTTTAATGGCCGCTTTAAGAGCGATGTTGTGTACTCCATCAAGACCAGGGGTCTTGGTGTTTCCCACTCTGTCGCAGGCTTCCAGTAGCTGCTCCAGCGTAACTGGTGGAATCGACTCCACATCGCATTCATCAAGATGTTGTTGGGCCTTTTTCGGCTGTTGCGGGGACAAATCCGTGACGATCTTCTCCAGGAGATGGGGGCACGATGGTGATGGCATCGGCTGATTCTTAAGCCGTGTCATGACCACCTTATATGGTCGGCCCCATGGATCACGGTCGACCTCTTCCAGGAGCTCGTTCCAACAGTTCCTCTTACTATGCTTGATGGCCTTGGTGAGCTTTCGCCGAGTCGCTCTATACTTTGCATCCAGGGATGCAAAAGTCGGCTTCGTCCTTGCGCGTTGTGCAGACCTCCTTGCTGAGATGCACTCCTTGCGGAGATTCGCGATTTAGTGATTCTACTAGTGCACCGGCGGTCGTTGGTGCCCAGCGGATTGCCTAGCGGATTGGTGTCCAATGCTACCAGCTATGTGGTCAGCTCAAAACTACTCACTTGCCAACCAATCGAGTTTCTTTTCCTCGTTGCCAGTCTTGTTCTCTCATTTGGTGTTACCTCCCATAGTAAAGCTCGATGATCACTGGCCATGTAGGTGTCACTCAGCTCCCATGAGCAGTTCCCTGTAGTTAGGTTACCACTCACGAAAGTGAGGTGTACGATGGAGCTGGCGTCGCCTTTTGCAAATGTGGATTCGTCACCGCTGTTCAGGAGGACCACGTCCAGCACAGACATGGCCTCCAGTAGTGCTTGACCTTTTGCATTATGTGCGGCCTCACAGTGGTTGAGGTTTACCTACAAGCACGTACTATTGCTTGGCACGGATCTTCTGGAGTGCCTTTTGGTAGACTGGACATTTACTGCTACCAGCGATATGGGCACTATTCTTCGTGGGGTCTTTTCCTGCGCACAGAACGGAGCGGGCAGTTTTCTCGTACTCAGCGGTTTTATGCCCTGCCTCTCCGCATTTGGCACAGAGTTTCGATCGGTCAACATTTGAAGCATTTTAGGGGTCTCACCACTGCCACCACGCGGCAGTTGACCCGGCCAATTCGGATCTTCCCTCGCTCGCCTAAGATCCTCCTTGCGACAGGCGCAGGAAGTGTCACTAAGGCAGCTTGCGTTCCTCTATATGCCCGGCGCAGCGATTTGATGGCCTCCAGTGTGATTTCACTGCTGTCACCGTCTGCCTTCCGCAAGGTATCGAGGACGTCTTCCTTCGAGGTTTCCTCATGAAGGTCTTTGATCTTGAGCTCTTCTTGTGGGCCTTTGTTCTGGACTTTTGCCGATTCTCCAAGAATCTTGGAAACGGCTTTCTCCAGGCCCCGGCTTTCCCTTTCTGTTCCTTTAGACAGGATGATAAGTAGGCCACCTGAAGCCGTTCTACGTATTTTATCGACACACGTAGCTGCTGTTTCATCAGGAACCTCGTTCTTTATGCGACTCAAGACCTCCGAGTACTTCGCTTTTTCCGTTGGCCGTATGATCAGCGCGTTTGGCCGGACCTTCGGCTTCTTCTGGACCTACTTTCGGCTCGGGTTTCTCCGTGGCAGCTTTGGGGTCAGGTCACCTGTCTTTCTCCGATGCTTTCACTTCTGCCAGTCCTCATCCACTTCGGTCTCGTTTTGATTGGTCCTCCCTTGGTTGGGTTTGCCGTTGGTAGGCTTGGCCTTCGCAAACTTCTCAACATCAGGTTCATCCTTGTTCTTCTTGTCCTCCTGACTTGGTTTCGAGACCCGTTTACGTGAGGTCGGAGTCTTCCCCTTTTTGGGTCGCTTGAGCTTATCGGAATTCGTTCCAGGTGAATCACGGTTCCTCTTCTTACTGGTCCCAGGATCCTCGCTCTTCTGGTCTTGTGGCCCTTCTTGAATCTCCACCTCTTTCGATGTTGGTTCATCGGGTATAACTTTCATCGGCACCAGTCGTGCTACCTGGGCTTCGTGCGTCGACCTAAGTCGCCTAGCAGAAGCCTGAATCTTCCTAACAACCTGGCGGATGCCCTCATGTATGGTTCGCTTATTCTTGTCTGTCACCTGGGAGTGCAGATCTCTAATAAGCTGTTCGTGGCGATCCCACTCCTGCTTCTGACTCCTTCCGCCTTTTGGCGTCGTGACGTGTGTCACCTGTCGAGTCTGTGGCTCTGCCCCACTTGTAGCATAACAGACTAAGTGGTCCACCTTTGTTTCATTAAAATGATGATTGGCTCCTCCCATATCCATGGAGCCGGCATCAGCATTAATGCTGATAGCAGGATTCTCCCTCAGCGGGCTACCTGCATCATCACTCATCATGGTTCTACGAGCTGTTATCGGGAGCCTGACCCGGGGGTATTCTAGGGAGCCCACTCTGCACACCTCTTTTAGAGTTGGGTTTCTCGGAAGGTGTTGGTTTACGCCGACGTATTTTATTTAGTCGATACCCTATATTCTGAACGGCAGTTCAGAATATAGAGATTTCTCCTATCCACCACCTGGATACGCGCCACGTTGCAGTACCTTCCAGCCTGCGAAGGTCTCAAAAAGTAAAGGCGTTCCTTACTGAGAGGATCCGTGGTGTGTGTGTGTGTGTGTTTTTTTTCCCCCTCTGTTGGGAGAATGCATTTACGCACGACCACCTGAGGGAGGAAATAGGTGTTTCCCTCCGTCAAGTGAGTGTGGGACTCCGACAGTGACTGCCAATACCCACTAAACTGCAATCAGACAAATTTCCACTAACCTTTCTTCTCCTCATGGCACCACCGTTAGGTATTACTTCGTGAGGGAGGTCTCAGCTGTTCGCTCTTCCACTTTGTCACAGTCTAATGTACATCCCCCTGCTCAACTATGATGTTTTGTGTGAGCAGGAGGTTCCATCAGACTCTTCATCTATTCAGTACTTTTGCGCTTGCGTTCCTCTTTTCTGAGCTCCTTCAAGATCTCGGCCGCGAAGTCGCTCGTGGCATCCTAGGCTGCCTGCGATGACAACATTGCTTCCATCAGATTCACGGGCAGGACCCTGCCACCAAGTACAGACTCCCACTCGGAGCGGCTCGACCTAAAGCGTGGACAGACAAAGAAAACATGTTCTGCGTCTTCGTCAGCACCTGTACATATGGGGCAATCGTCAGAGAATCCTCATGTTTAGATTTATGAAGATACGCCCAGAAGCACCCATGGCCTGAAAGCATCTGAGTAAGATAGTAATTCAGTTCGCCGTGATTTCGATTGAGCCAACCACCTACTTAGGCGATGAGTCCATCTTCCTTTATCCGAGGTGTCCCACTTCTGTTGCCATCTGTGGATGCTCTTCCGTCTTTCGTCTGCTGCGAGTTCTTCTGCGCTCAATGATTCTGCTCGCTTCCGCCGATACAGGGATCTTCGTTCCTCGGCTAGCTCCTCTATGGGTAGCATTCCAGCGATGACACACACCGCGTCCTCAGACACGGTGCGGTAGGCGCTTGAAGTTTTTAAAGCGCTCAGCCGGTACACCGAAGCCACTTTCCGTCTTGTCTCCAGGGTCAGCAGTGCATCAGCCCAAATGGAGATGCCATAGGTCAGCACTGATGTAATCACCGACGTCAGCAATGCTCGTTTCCTCTGTTTTGGACCTCCAACATTGGGCATCAGGCGTGAAAGAGCTACTCGTATACCGGATGCCTTGGTTATCGTGTGCTCCACTTGCTGCTTGAAATTTAGCCGGGCATCGATCATCACCCCCAAGTACCGAATGTACGGCTGGGATGTGAGTTCATAATTCCCGACATGCAGCGTGATTGTCTCTACAGCTTTCCTGCTCGTGATCAATACGGCCTCGGTTTTATGCTCGGCAAGGCTCAGACCCACTGTGTTCATCCAGATGCGGACCGCCTCAAAAGTGATGTCGAATGCGAGTTCGATATCCTCGAGGTGTTTCCCTACGACAACTACGGCCACATCATTCGCGAATGCCACGAACTTCACCACCTGCGGCAACGTCAGCTTCAGCAGGCCATCGTACATGATGAACCACAGAAGTGGACCCAGTACCGAGCCCTGGGGCACTGTGTGTGTGTGTGTGTGTGTGTGTGTGTGTGTGCGTGGGTATGTATGTATGTATGTATGTATGTATGTATGTATGTAAACAAAATTTTGCCGGGCGGTTATTCTTGAACGAATGATATGATTCAATTTTTTTTTTGCAATCGATGCAACTTTGTGTAACGTAGAACTGATCAGTTCTTGAAGACCATCGTCTCAGCGGTTCTTCAGTTTCTCGCAAAAAACATATGAAAAAACGCAAAAAATGACGTTTTTTCACTTATTTGATCATTTTTCCAGTGGAAATGATGCAATTTGGAGTGTTCTCCATACAATCGATGAATCTTCGTATGCAGTAGAACAAAGTGGATTTTTAAGAAAATCGACTCAAGCGTTTTCCCGTTATTCTAAAAATAAAACTTTTGGAACTTTGATTTTTTTTCATTATCATAGCACTGATTCCATAAGTGATCACAACAATGATCTCCATAAAAACCCCACGTGGGGTAGAATGGGGGGACATGGATCAGGGGGTGAAATGGACCGCGGGGAAAAATGAACCCGTGTGCCCTGAACGACTGAATACACGGGGTCAGAAGATAAGAATTAGAAACACTATGTGGTGAAATTAATATAGGTGGCATTGTATGCATTAGAAGGGGCGAAAAAGAGTCAATAGAAAAGATCAATATGACTGAGACATAATCAGATGAAAAAAAGTGTACTGTGATATAATTCCCAGTATTCTGGGTCAGGAGTCCTTTTACTCCCTTGGTTCACAACCCTCATTGAGTCACGCGTATCTACTCAACCACCAGAACTGATTGAATTAGATGAAAATAATTGACTTTACCATTCTTGAATTATTGGAATGGATCATGAAAATTTCGTCGTACAGATTTTTAACTTCCCTACACGAAGGGAGGAAGTTATTGTAATGACCCCAAAAATCGCAGGTGGAATTTCGATGATTTCTCCACATTTCTCGACCTACGGAATCATCCTGATACATTTTTGAAGACATGTCTGTATATGTGTGGGTGTGTTTGGGTGTGTGTGTGTGTGTGTGCACGTATGCGACCAAAATTTTGTTCAACGATATCGCCTGAACGCATGAAGCGATTGATTTTTTTCTTCCTTCAAACAATGCGTGCTCATGTAACTTAGACCTGTTTAGTTGATGAAAATAATTGACTCAGCGGTTTTTTATTTATCCGCTTAAAACTTGTAAAAAAATGCCAAAAAACTTTAATTTCATAGAAATTCGACCATTTTACCTAAGTTAACGATGGGATTTGAATTAATTTTGTGTAATCGATGTGTCTCCACATAATTTGATTCTCATTGGATTTCGGGCAAAATCGCCTCAGTGGTTGTTGAGTTTTTTAAATAAAACTTTCGAATTTTGCAATTAAAAAAAAAGGGAAAGTTGGAAAATTTTAGAATGGGTTAACTTTGAACTTACAAAATTTTGAAATGGGTCAACTTTGAAGTTGGAAAATTTTGAAGAGGGTCAACTTTGAAGTTAGAAATTTTTAAGTGGATCAGCTTCGGAGTTGAGAGAATTTTAAAGTAGGTCAAGTAAAAATTGGGTTTAACTAAAACTTGTTTGAAGTTTGAGTTAACTTAAATTGCAAATGCGTTCTTCGCGAAATCACCCTAAGGGTCACCCTAATGCCACAATGGATGCAAAGCTAAACGCATGCAACACATGAAATAATTATCCCACTGTTTTCCGAATATTTCTGACAATGACTAACGTTGCGTATAGCATGCACCGCATTCACTGTTGCATGACCCCAGCGTCGACAAAAACAAATGGTCATCATGGAAGTTATTGGTTCGACACGTAATAGGTCACACCCAATTCCACAAACCCCTACCGGTCATACCCCAAAGAGGGAGCGCGCGACCGGGCCTGATTTTTGTTATTTGGCTCTAACCCCTTCGCCGCCCCCCCCCCCACGTCTTAGATATCCAAACACTTCGACATTCGAAGTATCTGAAATTAAGATATTTCGAATGAATCAGACACTTTTAGTAACTGAAAAAACGTCTACAAAATTTTCTCGAAAGTGTTTGAAAAACGTCTACAAAAGTAACTAACATTCAGTCATTAGTTTTTGCAGTATACAAAGCGCTCCTCGCTACTGACGTTGGAATTGACAAAATAAACTGAAAAAATACCAGAATATATTTTACATCGTCCCTGACTGAATCGCGACATAGCCACGTGCTGGCACGTGCCAGACACCCACAAGCAATTGTTACCATCTGATTGATGTTTCGACGAAAACTTATCCACTCTTGTTCTCACTTTGCATTCACACCCTAACCATCGAACGAATCTATCTGCGGGCGTGAGGCCCATCCGATAGGCCATTCTCCAATAGCCCCGCACCTTATTACACTCGCGGGAGTATGAAGTACAAGGGTTTCGTATACATTTTCTTATTGATTAACATTTCGGCAGCAGATAATATTTTTCATTATGAGTACGTCGCGTGCATGACATATCGAAAAGTTCTCTTAACGGAATCATTTTTTAATATTAATCATGGCTGAATGTGCGAAAAAAAATGATACTTATCAGAATCATTTGGTTGGAAATTAAACTTGAATAATGACAGCCAGTAAGAATAGAAGTCATAATGGCATTGTTATTAATCTCTCTTGGTTTGAGAACCAGCAAATTATAATATCGGACCTGGAACATAAAATATATTGCCTATATTGAAAAACATAAGAGAATTTTTCTGAGTACAGAAAAAAAAATCTTTGTCCGCAATTTTCGTGGTCATTGAGGAGAAAGAAGGGTTATGATCACGCGCATGCCCTTGGAAAATGAGAAAAAACCCAAAAAAAGGGATGAAGATAATGTATCCTATGTATGAGAATTTGGCAATGTAGGAATTCTTTGATATAAAAAAATTGTTTTTCCCAATTTTGGTAGTCATTGACACATCACAGGGGATTGAAGCTGCACTCATGCTCTTGGAAATTTTAAATCAATTGATGAAAAAAAAGTGAGAATGGAAAATATAGCCTAGTATAGAGAATTTTGCGTGGCAAACATAGTCTATATTTATACTTTTTTGTAAGCAGCGAAATCTCCCCCCCCCCTTCAAAACAAGTGGGAAATTGCTTTTTTACTGCATATAGCATAGTTATATTTGCTAATAAGTTAGCAATATGCTTCCGAATTGTTATTTTGCACATTCTCCTCTTCTATTATATATAATTGATGGTGTATTTTACTTTCTCAAATTAAATGAGTTCCTTTTTGACTAATTGTGTCCGATTTTCAATTATTTTGTCTGCAGAACACATGTGCATTTGACAGTATCATTCAAATATTAATTACAGCGTGCAGTACAGAAGGTTTCTCGAATGATATCCTTCGTTTAAATACCCAGGAATTCAATTTGATTAAATACATTGTCTTAAAGGATGAAGTGGATGAACAATATGTTCAGCAGTTGACATTGAAGATTTTTCGAACTAAGCAATTTTTCCAAAAAGAATTGAGATTCTGGTCTGATCTGGTAATTTTGAATGCATTAATGACAGTAGCAGAATTATGTCCCATAATTTTTAATCAAAATGCAAGTTATTCAATGACAGTGGAGTGTTCATTATATAGTGAGAGAGGAATTGATGAGATTATAATAGAACCCAGTTTCGAAAAAATATGTCATTATGGTCATCTTTATTGCCAACATTTTCAAGAAATATTAGATACGACAATACATAAAATTTTCAATAGATTTAATATTGGATGTACACAATGTATCACGAAAAGTGTACAATTTCATAATCATCTTTTTATCAATCGTTCATCGGATCATAAGTTTCGAGTTCCAATACGTGACTTCACGAAAACATTGAACATAAACAATGATTTATATATTCTAGCCGGAATTGTACATTTTCGTGACCCAGAAATCATTAACGAAAATAGCGTTGGACATTATACAGCATGCATTGTAAAAGGAGAGAAATGGGTCATTGCATATGATTTATCTCCTCAGAGAATTTTCGAAGTATCGTCATCCCATCAAATAAATCCTCATTTAGGCATATACGTAAAATGAAGAGTCACGGCACAGCCGAATTTTTGTACAGCTTATATACATAATAGAGGTAATACTTCTGAAGAAATGCATTATGAGATATATAGATGTTGGGTTCTATGACAACGAACTTACTGAATTGGAATACCATGTCTATTTGGAAGAACGAAAAAGTATCCCTTGAAAAAATTGATATTCAATCTTCAATCCTAAAAGGGTTAGAATGATTGTAATAAAAGAAGTAAGAATTGGTAATGACTTTCATAAAGAACATTTCAGATCAACTTCTTCAGTATAACATAATTCAACTCTCGGACGAGAAAGGTTCACTACCGCACATAAAGCGAAAGCACGGTAACTGGTACCCCCACCCCCGCTCATACCGTCAGGGATTGGTAGGACTTCCTCGTCAGAGGGTTGATTTCTAAATTCGACAGGCATCAATGATAGAAAATCGGCGTTCATAGAGATCACGTTATGAGCCCCAGATAACTAAAATGTCTGTTTTTCAAAACTGATATTTCAGTTGCTCATAACAGGTTTGCATATATCCTCTCTTATAAAGCCCAATTTTCTCCAGATAATTAAAGATGTATTTATACCAGCAATTTATTCAATTTATGTGAGGTCGAAGTAATTCTCTTCAATAATAATTGAATCAATTCAACCCCTTTTCTTTCATTCAAATAATCAATGGCAGTTCATTTTCAACAATTATGGAAAATTACGAACTTTCGAGCAGGGATCGGCAAAAAAAGTAATGCTTTATTGCTATTACTTCATTACATCAATACCTGTCAATAATGAATATCCATTTTTCAAATACTAAATTAATTATAATCAGTAAAACCGAATATTTGATTACTTTATAATTTGTAATGAAACTAAAGAAATGAGTAAATTATTGATAAATGCTTAATGGACAATAGCGACAATTTCCATTACTCACATAATGACTAATTAATGCCCGGAGAATTTTCATTACTAACTTAATCAGTAATGGAATTGGTAATTATGCGTTACATAATTATTGGAAATTAAAATGACAAAATTATCGATTACTTATCTACTGAGCAATGGAGTAAGAATATGACTTAATTACACTATCAATGAGTAATTGGTTCGAAAAATTGTTTCATCCCGTTCCGTTTCTTTCGGTGGATGCTCATTTGATTGCACTTCAATATGCAAACAAATCCAAAAACACTGAAGTTTTTCTGTTGATAACCTTCTAAAGAGAATATTTACAACAATCTTTTTTCGATACAAAAGGAAATGATGGCATTAAGCGTATTTGAACAATCCAATTGTTAATCACCGCTGAATGCACAGCTTGTGAAAAAACACACAGAATTATATTTCGACATATCAAAAAACATTGAATACTTAAGTTTCATTGTATCTCATGGATTTTATATATTTTCCTGTCAGCGGATGGACTGTCCCCACTCCGTCAGTCCCCCCGGCAGGAGCCAGAGGGGATATTCAAACGAAAATACAGCACTGATAGCGTCAATATTTATATCGATGTGATCGAGTGTACCTGTGTTGCCTATATTACGTTCTGGGCCATATTTTCCATTTCACTGATTTCAGTAGAATTAGTGACTTAGCGTTCATCGTGTCAATTGTGAATTGTGGATGCAATGGCAATGGCTTCGAGCTCAGTTAATTATAGTGGGAACCTGTTGTTCGAATGTTTGATGCCTGGTGATACAAACATGTAAGTATTTTTCGTTCCAAAAATGAAAAAAATCCACAAATTCTAATCAGAAAATGTAACCAAGAATTATGAACCGAGATACACGTGACGATTTGGGGCGCTCAAGGGACAGTCGATAATTTGATGTTTCTCTTGTTTTGAATGATAATTCGATGCACCAAAATTTTTGAAGGATTGTCATCTTTATTTCTTGGAATTCATCGAAAAAATAATGAATATGGCATTTTTATTGAACGACACAATTTATGAGTTATTCATTCTCTCTATTCCATGTTTAGCACTATCACCGGGTATATCGATTCTATTGTGGGTAAAAGATGGATGAAAGAACAGAAGAAAACTGCATTGATTTTCCGAATGAACAATACTCGTGATATTCAGATTTATGTATACTTTGAGAGCCGAATATCAGATTGTGGGAATCTCAAGTCACCATTTACAAGGTATTTTCGACTTTAATGTTATCATTCTTACGAATATCCAAGTACTTATTCCGACGGTTTTAGATTCTAACATTTTGTTCTCGTAATTCAATTCAATCTCACAATCACCCGAGGAACCATCAGATCGATTCCAAATGATGCAGTAGATAATCAGACTACCTTGCCAGTCGAATTTCATCTGGAGCATTTCAGTAAGATATTTTCTCACGGAGAATATCATCCTGAACTCCGAGATTCTCTGATCTATACCGAAGTAGAATTCGGTACAATTGCAACAGTTGAAGGACCAGTTGGTAAGGATTAGCAGAGAATTGAAAATTTTTCATGATAAAATATATCCTGAATTGTTTTTCATGGTATGTCTTTTTGGATTCAGTCCTCACAGGGTTCATCAAAGATTCATTCATTGTAGATGCCGTCGGGAATGTGAATTTTGGGAATGGCTCTGTAGCAGATGGCGTGTATAGACTCACAGTACTTATTGTTGATTACAGGATAAACCTAACACTGGCAAGAGGTCGCCGTGTTAAACTCTGGGGTAGTCTCGAAACTAATGCAAGTACGTCATTTTCTCAGCTCAAGTTAACAAATTTTCTTTCCTTTAATTAATCGAGATTTGGAATTCAATGTTATTATATCAGTCCCGTTGAGAGTTAATTCAAGTTTCGATTTCATCCTGTTTTCCAGTTGGAGGTCGTTATCTGAGAGTACGCGATATGCATATCATATTCGACTGGTGCATGATGGAGCAAAAATGTCGGATGAAGATTTGGAAGACTCCACTGTTCCAGTGTGGACTTGAATATCAGAACCGAGAATCCGCATTTATGCAACCAGAAAACACGAGAAATTCAGAATTAATTTCGATTAAAAATTCCGAAAATTAACGATTGAAAAGTAGAACGAATGAGACATTCTATTTTTCTATGGAATTGATCATCTGTCTGAAACTATTGTTTGGATCACAAATAATAACAATAAATTCTAAAAATTGACTTTGTATTCTAAAGTACTTTGTACTTTGTAAAGTAACAAGTAAATTCTAAAAATTGACATTGTTTGTGCATTTGCGAACATACTTTTTTCGGTAAATTTCTTCCATTCCTGAAAATGCTATATTTTTTTCTGTTTTGTTCACTTAGGAATATTCAATCTGTAATTCCAATGGAACGGATTTCATTAGTATCTCATTATTTTCTGACAATTTTTTTCTTTCATTATTGTCCAGTATTTTGCGATAAACGACAGAAACCACTCTGAACAAAAATTATAGCAAAATGAATTATATGTATTCTTCTATGAACAAAATAATGTAATTTAATTATGATTAATTAACATACCCTGTGAGAACACGTTTTCATATTTTTGAAGTGAAACTTCTTTAGGGAGGGTACGAAAAATTTCAGCGCGACACGAAAAGTGAAAGGTTTTGAGGGGAACGGGTTAGTCAGTAAGTGGGGGGCTAGTCAAGCGTAGGGGAGCCGCGCGTGAGTGAAGAAAATCCGAGGCGACACGAAACATGTAAGGATCGGTAGTGGGGGTAAGCCTAGAGTGGGGCCGTACGCCTTGCTATGCCTGAGACCAGGGATGGGCATTTCGGTCTAGAGACAGTTTTTTACATTACGACGTGAAAAACTGGCAATTTATCTATAGAATGTAATAAATGTAAAAAATGTAAAAAACTCAAATAACTTGAAATTTTGACATTTGATATTGAAATTGAAATTTGAAATTGGTATTTTACATTTAAATTTTGAGTTTAAACGTGAAATTGAAATTCTAAATCAGGAACGCAAAATTGATATTTGAAATCTGCAATTGAAAATTGGGAAATTCTGAATTCTGCATTTTAAAATGATGAACTCTGAATTTTGAAATTTAGCACTTCTGAAATTTTGAAATTTTGAAATTATGCGATTCTGAAAGTTGAGATTGTGAAATTTGAAGTTCTGAAATTGTAAAATTTCGAAATCCTGAAATTTTGAATCTTGAACTTTGTAATTCTAAGATTGGAAATTCGAAAATTTCAAATTCGAAAATGAAAAATTTGCAATTTTTAAATACTCAAACTCGAATTTGGATTTTGAAATTGGAATGCAAAATTGAAAATTGAAAATTGAAAGGGTAATTTAAAATTGAAATTTGAAATTCCAAAATTGAAATTTTGGAATTTCAAAATCCTCAAATTTGAATTTGGCTGTTGAATGGAAATTGATAATTGAAAATTTGGATTGGAATTTTAAATTGGAACTTTTAATTTAAAATTTAAATTTGAAATTCAAATTTTCAATTGGAATTCTTAATCTGAAATTTGAAGTAGAAAATCAAAATTGAGATTAAAAATTGCACTTGAAAATCTGAAATTGAAATTTTTTATTTGCTTCAATTCCAAAATTAAAAATTTGGATTTTGAAAATCCTGAAATTTGAATTTCCATTCTGAAATTGGAATTCTGAATTGGAAATTGAAATTTGAGATTGAAATTTTGAATGAAAATTAAAAATTGAAAACTTCAATTGAAATTTCGAATTAAAACTTTTAATATAAAATTGAAATTTGGAATTCAAATTTAAAATTGTAATTAAAAATTGCAATTAAAAATCTGAACTTGAAAATTGAAAGTTTTTATCTGCTGAATGGTAAAAAATGAAAAAAGTCATTCAAATTTTCTTGTTATTAATTTTTATTTCTCATTTGGCGATTGAGAAAAATCGGAAAAAAATTACACCCCTGTTGTAGAGTTTATGATTTCGAGGGAAAAATGAAATCACGACTTCGGTTAACATTTTCTGAATAACTGTTATGACGACCTACCGAATATAAATATCGATTTTGGAGCAAATAGTCACCGTTGATATTTTCTCGCTATGCTAAGGAATTTCATGTTGTGCCGATATTCTCGGTAAAATCCTATGAATGGATCGATCATTCTCCCATTCGTCTCATCAACAAACGATGGCTGTGTACGCAAATAATTATACACGGGAACACCTCAGTAGATAGACGACGGCGACGGAGCCATGAGTGATCGACAATCACTGAGGAAAAATTCGATCATTGGTGTTAAGAATTAAAGTGTGGGAAAAAGATTGCGGACATCTCATTAAATGTGCCGTTCATAGTAAGTACAAACTAATTAATAATATGTACGGTTGAGGCTAATTTCCGAAATTCATCCGCTTATCTTGCAAAACTTAATCACACCGTGAAATTTACTGGCCTGTTACTTCGTGCTGATTACAAGCCGTATTATTGAGACTCAGGTACTGAAATTTCATTTCTTTGAAAAATCCTTCTCAATTGAAATACCCCCGTAATTCATCCCCCTAAAAAATTCTCCTTGGATAAAATTAATTTTTCAACATTTGGATCAACTAATTAATAAATAAATATCTACAAATGATTAGCTAAGTAGGGAAACGCTCGTTGCATGCACGCTCATTCCCCATCGGTCCCAACAGCGCGATCAGCAATCATTACTCATATTTTACTAAACGATTAGTAGACTTCATTGATTTTTTTTTGTGAATGCAAACATTGAGTCATTTGTGACAACGACTGTTCATGAAAATTTCTCATGTAATTTTGCAAATTTTTAAATGGATTATTGATGTTATTCATTTCAATTATTTGCATTCTTTTCCAGGAAATTTTGAAATTGCGTAACCAGAGATTTTTTTCTACATTCGGAAAATTGCACTGCTGAGTACTAACTCAATTTTCCCTGACGTTGAACATTCGAAAATGTCAACCTCTTTTACAATAGGTGATGGAGAATGGGATTCACCTGCAGAAGTGCTGGAAAATGAAGAAAGTATTGAAAAATTATCCATCGATGATGCCTGCAAGCAACGTTCTTTTTTGGATGGAACGTGGTTCCAACCAATATTGAAGACATACACACCGGATGGTAAAATTCGAGGTCGATGCCAACACTGCGTAAGACAGAAGCGTAAGAAGCAAACCATCAGTGGCCATGTGAACAGTCAATCCAATTTTCGAACTCACATTAAGGTAATATTTTCAACGCAGAGGTATTTTTCATTTCCTTCCTTTTCCATTTTTGATTCCATTACTTTCATGGAGCAATTGATCAATTTCGGTGGTTTTCTACAGAGCTCATCCTACAGAATTGGAAAGTTTCGATGATTATAATACTCTCAAGAAGAGATGAGTAGAAGCTACAGAGGATTTGAAGAAGAAGAAAACCTACTGCAATTTTTCCCAGGAACAACTTGAGCGGAATGTTATAAATTTCGTACTGGATACTTTTGTACCATTCAGTATTGTTGAAGCACCATCATTTCGTAGAATTCTCGATGGTAAGTGTTTCCACTTAATGAAACATCAATATTTACATGCAATATTGGGCACGTTTCGTAATCGTCTCTACGCAGTGGTAGTAAATTTTGCACCCGTCTCCTTTGATTATTCCCCCTATCGCATGACAATGTTTTGTTCCGTTGGTCTAAGAATATTTCGACTGTGTATAGCCGAGTTAAAATGTTTATTTTACAGATTTTAATATTCGCAAGGGTCATTTGCGTTTGAAACACATGTCAACCCGTACATTGGTACGCAGAACCAATGACGTTTCCAACGCTCGCATGCGAACGATCAAAGATGAAATCATGTCGGTGAAGTCCCTATGTACTACCGCCGATATTTGGTCAAGCCGTCATCGTAGAATCCTTGGAGTGACGTGCAGCTGGGTAACGATTGCACATAGCACTTTTAAACAATACTTCGCACCACTCGTCAGCACATTCCCTTCCATTAATAATATTCTCATATACTTGGCTCAGACATAATCTCATGCAGTGACTAGCAAACTTATTTACATGAATTCAACAAATTGATTGAGTCATTCTTTTTGTAGATTGATGAACGAACACTGGAAAGGGTTTCTTATGCCCTTGTTTGCAAACGTTTCCCAGGGAGTCATACCCATGACAGGATTGCAGCTTTATTGAATGACATTCATACGAAGAATGGAATCACTCAAGATAAATTAATTGGTACGGTAACAGATAACGGGTCTAATTTTGTGAAAGCCTTCAGAGAGTTTGGGATTGATTTGGAAGAGTCCCAGTTTTACGAGGGTGAGTTGATAATTCTTCAAAATATTTTGAAAAAAAATCGTTGTATAATTCGCAATACGCCATTGAGAGTAATCATCATTTACAGACTACATTGACACAAACATGGAAGAAAGTATAGACAGTCGAGAATATGCAGAACTCGTCCCTTTTGAAAGTATTACCTCTAGATTATTGTCAGCCCACCAACGATGTGGAGCTCACTTAATGAACTTGGTTGCAACCATCGATGCATTGAGCGGCATCAATTCTTGTGAATCCTTGAAATTAATTCATGATGATGTGATGAAAAAATGTACTGCCTCGTGGAATTTAACACGATCTCCAAGGAAGTATGAAGAGCTCAAAGAAGTATTGGGGGCCGCATTAAAATGACCAGTGGTGACTCCTTGAAACTCATTATTCGACAGTTTATCGCAACTTGTAAAATTGAAGGAAAACATTTTGAATCTTCCTGATGAACTCAACATCTCAGAGCCGTTGACAGCTGATGATTTCACGTAATTAACCCTTTTTCTAATGCCTCGAGAATGAAAACTGCATAGTTGAACTGAAATATATTGAACATTTTTTAGGTACATTGAGGAATATCTCAAATGCACCAAGCCCGTTGTCAAAGCTCTTGACACTCTTCAAGGTCAAATCAACGTCACTTATGGTCACCTGCTGCCTACTCTTCTGTCAGCCAGAAATAGATTGATGAAGCTGAGCAACCAAGATCTAACACATTGCCAGAAGTTGGTGGAAGCATTGTTAAAAGGATTACAAAAACGGTAACGTAGAAATTGCAAATTACTCAAGTAATCCTTATTCATATCCAAAAACTCATTACTAAATTCATTCCGTGTAGTTTTGAAATACTTCGGACTCTTTTCCAACATATTATTGATATTTCTTTAACTTGGTTCTTTGAATTATTTCTACACATTATAATGTTTCCTATGTTTCATTTACTAGGGGTCGGCATGCTTGGACTATTTGATCTGAAAATTTATCAATTAATTGAACACAGTGAAAATGCTTAAAAAAATAAACATAGCTTTCAATCGAACATTTTCAAAAAAAATAATAAATGATGCTCATTAGTCCTCATATTTTGTGTCGTAGCGAAAATCGAAAAATAAAACCAAAAACGTGTATTTCACCCGATTCATAATTTTCTTCTTTAAATCTTTTTTCTCTGAAGCTTCTCTCTTTGGACAATTCAGAACATTTTTCATCAAAATCCTCTTGCGATACGTGCCATTTTTTTATTGTAGAGAGACCCAGTGCATTCGCTAGTTAATTCTATTGAATTGCTATAGGACTTGTATCGAAAATTATCGTCGCATTAAAATTAAAGGGGCGTAAAAGCTATGCTTATACACAGCCTTTACACCCCTTTGATTTTAATGCGACGTTATACTAATTTTTTCCAATTCTATTGAGGAATTCTAGAGCTTTTCGGCGGTTTTTTTTTATAGAAAAGATTTAATGAAAAGAATTTCATTAGAAAATTTCTTGGCATAAATTTTCTGTTTTTTTTCACTGCATTTTTTTCCATTACTAGAGAGTCGCGCGCTCCGCGCGCCCTAGATATGGTTGCATGGGATTTATTCACCATTCCACTCTATAGTCATATAACATATTAGCAACTTATGTAGTAAAAAATGAATGAAATAGTGGTGAAATTCACCAAATGTGACACGTAAGAATCGACGTATGTTGACTTACGACATTTTATCAAGATGATGGACCGGAAAATTCCAAGTGCCATTCTGAAGTTCTTATTGAGATCTCCGCATTGATATATGATATATCTCCATAGATTAAGTTGAAAGCATTGATCATTTTCCAAGTATATGGAGACAGAGTACGAAGAATTGAAACAATCACTATACTGATTTTCTCCAGGAAAACGCAATCAAAACAAAATCAACATATACCACTTTGAAGAGTATACAATTCTCGTTAGAACCGTACTTAAAATTCAAATTTAAATATGACAATTACATTTTCGATTAAACCTCTCATAACTTAACGGAAAATAATAGAAATCCAATGATTCACATGCCATTTTATAGCTCATTCAATTAGCTTCCGAGTCAGTACATGATATATTTGGATAATTCAGAAAGAAAAAGGAAATTATCATGATTACGATAACAAACGTCTGAATTTCCATTTTGTGACATACGAAAACTGACTTATATCCCCTTATAACTCTTGATCAAGTTGATGAAATGAAGAATATGAGATATTATTTTGAAGAACTCGTTGGGACCTTTAAATCAATATATGATATATCCCCTCTAATCATGTTCTAAGTGTCGAGAATTGGCAGAAAGTGTCGATTTTAGAGTGTGAAATTGGCCCAAAAATTGAAATAATCACTGGATAACTCCATGAAAATGCACCCAAATCGAATACAACATATACCATTCCGAAGAGTATGAAATTTCCTACAAAATGAGGTATAAAAAGTCACATTTATGTGGCTCGGAAGTATAGAAATATCCAACCAACCTTAAATGTTAAATTCAATCATGAAAATTACATTCCCGGTTGAAGCTCCCATAACTGGATGAAAAATGATGGAAATCCGATGATTCATATGCCATTTCATAGCTTATTCAATCAACTTTCCAATCAGTACATGATATATTAAAATAATTCAAGTAAAAGAAGGGATTTATCATAAATACAATGGAAAAAGTCCAATTCTACATTTTGTGACATGCCAAAATCGACACATATCCAATTATAACTCTTGATCAAATTGATGGAATGAAGGGTATAAGGTACCATTTTGGAGAACTCATTGAGACCTTCAAATTTATATATGCTATATATGCACTGACCATGTCTCAAATGTCGAGAATTGGCAAAAAATGCCGATTTTAGTGTGTGACATAGGGCGAAAAAATGATATTATCAGTGATAACTCCATGAAAATGCAACCAAATCAAATTTGACATATACCATTTTGAAGATTATAAAATTCCCTTCAAAACTGTGTACACTTAACCCCGTTCACATAACTTAGAGCTACAAAAAAATCCAATTTCAATTTTAAACCTGAAAGATTACACTTTTCAGTTAAAGCTCCCACAACTTGATGAAGAGTAATGTATATTCCATTATTCATAAGCCATTTTATAGCACATTCAATCAGCTTTCGAATCAGTATATGATATTTGTGAATAATTGACAGAAAAGAACGAAATCATTTTGATTACGATTAAAAAAGTCGAAATTTCCATTTTGTGACATGCCAAAATCGACACATATCCAGTCATAACTTTCGATCCAGTTGACAGAAAGAAGATTATAAAATACCATTTTGAAGATCTCGTTAAGCCCTTCAAATTGGTGTATGATAAATCCCCACTGATGATGTCTAAAGTGCCGAGAATTGACCAACAATGTCGATTTTAGGAGGTGACATTTGCCCAAAAATTGAAATAACCATTGATAACTCCATGAAAATGTATCCAAATAAAATAAAACATGTATCATTTTGAAGAGTATAAAATTTTCTTAAAAATGATATATAATAAGTCGCATTTATGTGATTTGCAAGTATAAAAAAACCGACTGAACTGTAATTTCAAACTGATTCATGGAAATCACATTTTCACCTAAAATGCTCATAACTTGATGAAAAATAATGGAAATTGGATGATTCATATGCCATTTTATAGCTCATTTAATAAGCTTTCGAATGAGTATAAGATATATTGCCAGAGATAAAGGGGGAGAAGAGAATTGTCTTGGAAACCAAGAAAAGAACCGAGGGGACGGACACGGATTATTTTATTTTGGGAAAATTTTATACAAAAAAAAACTTGGGAAATTCCATTCGAGCAGTTTCTATACGAAATATCTCAATTGAATAAGTTATATAGAAAGTTGAACATCTATTGGATCTTTCTATAAAATATTTTCTATTGAACATGCTCCATCTGATCTAATGGAATTTTCAATAGAAGTCCTATAGAAATTCAATAGAATTGTGACACTCTAAATCTCACGGTTTTACTGTTGAGGGAGTCGACACTCGATCGTTTTACTATGGAGAGTCTCCCAAGATTTTTCCTGCAAAATCGATACGGGAGCTGGGGGGGATGGGGAGAGAAATCATGGAAATCTGAGAGAGAAGGGAAATTTTTTCCGAAAACTTTCGAATGCTCTTAGAATAATTTCTAAAATTCGATTATTAATCAAATGAAAGAATGATGCAATCTATTTGATCTTTAAATTTCGAAGAAGTGTTATCAGGACAATTTCATTTGTACATAATTGAATGAAGTTCAAGCACTATATGTGAGAAAACACATCAGAAAGTTCACTTTCAGGGAAATTTATGAAAAATTAGAAATTTTCAAAAATCATCATAAAAATCAGATCAACCGAGATAGCTATTGTCATCATTTTTAACTGCGACATAATAGGATTGAAACGAATATTTTAAGCTATGATTGAATTTATTTGGAGCATAATATTTGAAGATATCCCCGGAATTCTGATTTTCAAAAAATACAAAAATTTTCCAAACTTTCAGATAAATCAAAAGAACGATTATGGCTATCACCTTCATCTTCGAACTCGATTACAAGGACACGCAAACAAATTTTTTGAGCCATCATTAAATGAATTTAAAACATTTTTTTAGTTATCGTGTCACAGCCGATTTTTGAAAAAATTGAAAAATTAAAAAAATGAATGAATTAATTTAATTTTGATTGATCGCAATGGATCGGGCTCAATAATACCTATATTAAACAAAAAAGACTTAATTCCATCGATTCATTAGCGAGAAATTAAAGAAAAAGTTTGAAAAAATTTGTTACATATACCCATACACACATACGTACGGACGACGTCTAAAAATGGCATTTTCGGACTTTCTGGATCATAATAAGTCGACATAACACAAAAAATCGAAAACTTTTTTTTGAACGATTACAATGCTTCCGTTCGGAAGCAAAAAACCATGATAAGCGGCAAATGCACGGGTTACGTTTGGCATCCATCTGTGTCGCACAGCTATACACGTTTAGGGAATAAATAAGGGTACTCGTCACATTTAGTATTCTCATACAGTTTTTATAATGAGAACACTTCTGAATAGAGCCGGGTACTTGGCGTACGAAAATAAGCAGTATTGTTGGAGAATTGTGGAGAAGAGGAAATTCAAAATTGATTTTGTTTTACGAAACAAAAAAAAATGTCATCTATCAATGTGAAGTTTCTGGTTAAGGAGCTAAGACGAAATGAAGATTAGATCTGTTGTTGGATACGGAAAATTGAGAGGATATTTATTTTTAATATTCGATCAATTTCCCTGACCGGACAATAAAATAATTATTTTTATTTAGGATGGGATTCTTATCTTTAAAGTGCTTGGCATATCTGCCAATTGAGAGAATTGAGGATTATAATAATGACTTCAATAATATCAACACCGATTCATTGAGACGTGAATTTATCATTTACTTCTAGCCAAATATTTATCTTGCAACATTTACAATTTAGGGAAACAACTTAATCGAACTTCTAGTTGGTGCTAATTAATAACTATTCGGAACAAATACTATCCGTCTTCTATTTTTTTCTATTTAGTTACTTTCGCGAAAATTCTATTAGGCCAACTTTAGAGAGAGAAAATAAAGAGGAATCCCGCACGACAGATTAACGTGATATTTAGGGTACTCACTCTTCAGTTCTCGGACTCGCTCCACTCGAACACTTGCCTTGGAATTTCCGAACAATGTATTTGTAGAGATTATTTTGAGTCCCCGATCATCGAAAGCCGCACTGTACTCGTGACAAGTAATTTTGCACCCCGTCAGCCGAGCAATGAACTCCAATAATCGGTTGGACGTGACTTTAATAACTTTTTAAAATATACCGCGGGATTGACCACTACGAAGGTCTGGGTAATTGTGATCAGCTAATCCCGATACTCGGATCACTATGATAAACGCCGGGCAGAATTTATAACTGATTCCGGGATCAGGTATCTAGTGATCGCGAGGAGTTCGCCCCTTTGACGTTCTTAACTTCGAAGCTAGGACAAGACTAAATTTAATTTTTATCAGTGATTTTGGCGAATGTTCGAGTCGAGTTGAACGTCTGAGTTCACGTGATGCTGATTTTGCTTCATTTCGACATTAATTTCCTGATTACCTGACTTGGTATATTCCGCGGGTGAAGCCGTGTTTGCCGTTGCAAAATCGTGGAGTTCGTTGACTCGATTTTGCCAGAATATTCTTTATTGGAAACAAGAGGAATTTCATTCCATGAAATAATTCTGGAATGTTTTATTTTAATGATTTTTTTTTTTTTGAAAATTCCCAAACACAACACTGTCATGATAATTGTAATAAAACAAGGCCAGCAAAAAGTTTTGTTTGATTCCTACTGGGTAATCGAAGTTTTTGAAAAATACATAGAAGTAAAAAAGGAAGCCAAGTTAGGAATTTTGAATAAATGGTGATAGTGCACATTCAGGGTTCTGTAAGAAAAATAGTTCTCATTGGAATAAGTATTCTAAAAAAATTCTCGATGAAATAAAAAATCAGTAGGAGCAGGACCAACGTCCTTGGCGCGGATCAAAGGATGGAGGAATAGATTGATACAGACAGTGACTTGAAAAACTCCGCGCCAAGAACGTTGGTCTTGCTCCTACTGATTTTTTATTTCATGGAGAATTTTTTTAGAATACTTATTCCATTGAGAACTATTTTCCTTATAGAAACCTGAATGTGCACCATCACCATTTATTCAAAATTCCTAACTTGGCTTCCTTTTTTATTTCTATGTATTTTTCAAAAACTTCGATTTCCCAGTAGGAATCAAACAAAACTTTTTCTTGGCCCAGTTTTTTTTACAAAAGCATTTGTTTTTGTGTTTTTAGGCAGATTTCCTTTCTTTTTCAAAATAAGCAAGGACTGTGTTTACATCTGGTGAAATTTGTCCTTTTCAATTCAATTTAACTGATTCATTTTTCATAAGATTTTTTGAATCAACAATTGAAGGGAAATAAACAGTTCTACTCGAGATTTATTCCCTTGTTATATACAAAATCAGTCCGATTATTTTCATTCAAATACTTGAATTAAATTCTTCTTATTTATATTTTAACGCTAGCCGTTGGGGATCGGATGAGGGAAGTTGGCGAGTTGAAGCATAAGCAAATGCTTATACTCACACTCGTTAACTTCGCTCACCGATTTGCACGTGTGCTCTAGGTGCTGATCTAAGCACCCCGGTGAAGACGTTCGGACCAAGGGGACACACCCGTTGTTCAAACAGTCACGGCTGAACCGCGAAATATATCACACCGGGACTTCTGTAATAATTCCCTTCAAATACCGAGGCCGTGAACGTTTCTCTTGATCTTGGGCTTAACCGTGCGGTAAACCGAGTATATTGTGCACGGGTTCTTACAGTCAAAATCCTATTACAAAATCACGACAATTACGCAGATCATCGTAGTCGGGTGTTCGAGCATATTATACCCTAGCGGTCAATGATTGGACTCATTGGGACAATTACAAAGTTGTTCCCATCGTTTATAATTGTGAAAGTGGTGAATTGAATTTTTATTAGGACCTAGACAGTGCCACGAATATTGTTGTTTTGGACGAACTTGGACATCATCGGGACGCTACATATCCATATTACTAATCGATAATATTTATTAAGGAAACAGAAGGGGTGAGCAAAATAAAACCGACACAATTTACATTCAATTCAAATCGCTCTCCTCTTGCAGAGTTAATCCGATAGAATCCCTATATTTAAATGCGTGTGCGTTCGCTCTGAAACAGACTCTCTCTCTCTCATGAAATAAAAGATACATAGTCAACGATTGTTCGATTAGCCTATTCGATAATTATCGAATAAATACATTAACGGGGAATCGCCTTATTATTCGACTCATCCACTCCTTTAATTTTACAAACAAGACTTTCCATTCAATAAAACCATCAGGAGTTGAGTCGAATTGTGCGATACGGCGCAGGGAATATGCTAAGCATTTAAAAGATAAGGATCCATGAGGAATCTCGCTTTTACGCAGGAATCTGTAAGTCGTTAGAGTCGCATTCCCAAAATAAATTAACGAATAGAGACAGACCTCCGTCTGCCCCTAACAGTTTTGGTGTCAGAAGTGGGATCCTTGCCCCGCTGCGTCGCTCGCTCAATTCGCTTCGCAGACAAAATTGTAACTCGATTTATAAATTCTAATTGAAAATTCGCCTGATGACATGCCATATCATATCTGGTATTTAGTCGTATGAAGATGTATTTTATATAGTGTGATATTGTCATCCGTCAGCTCTAATCACTAATGTACCGACAAACGTATAACTATTAATTAAGCAAAATTTACTTACTTATTATTGAATGATTAAACACTTGAATTTGTCACACGAATAGTAATCAAGTATTCAAAATGGAAACTCCCGAAGAGAGAGAGAGGCACGTGAGGCGCACGAAGCTGAAGAGCGTAGGCAGAGAGATGCCGAACAGACGAGAAATGAAAATCGAGATCGAGACCATCGGGGTGCAAATTTGAATCATACTAGGGTCACTATGAATGAAAGTACCTCCGCTACTGGAGTAGACTTCGTTTATTATCTGAGAGCAAGGGATATCTACAACTTTATCCCGGTATTCAATAATATACCAGACGCCCAAGTCTATTTTTTTAAAGTCTCTCCAAATAATCCTGAGTTTATCGCAGCCGTGTTAGATCGATTGCGTCGGCCCGCTACAGCTCACTTAGAGTCAGTCGAAATCAACTCTACTGACGAAATTCTAGATATTCTTGGGGTAAAATACCGGAAACGATAGACTCAGGCATATTTCGAGGAGAGATTCGAATCATTAACTCTGCAAAACTATGAGGAGATCGACGATTTCATTTTGCGCCTACAAAGAATTGTACGGAATGCTCGTAGTACGTTGAAATTACTCTATCCTAATCACCATCAGGTTCTAACAGAATTAATTGAGCAATTGGCCCTCAAAAGACTTATCAAAACATCCCCGCCCGACTATCGGACGGAATTGAAGAAGGGTGAAGTAAAAACACTGGCTGACGCATTGACAGTGGTTAAACCCTTGGTTGAAGAGGATAGAGGACCTTCTGTTCCTCAGAGAATTTACCTAAGTAATAACGATCGACGAACTGACCGGCCGAATAATCGACCCAGCGAGGATCTCGATCGACGAGAGTACAATCGCGATATACGCCACGATAGTCGAGACTATCGCGACTTGGACCGTCGGGAATGGTCGTACGACGAACGATACAGGTGGCCTTTGAGAGACAGATCAGTACAGTTTAACGATAGAGATAACTCTCGTGACCGAGAACGGTATTTCTTCAACGACCCAGCACAACACCCATCAGGCTCAGATACGAGGGATAGATACACTCGCGAGGTCGATCGTGACGTAGACCGATACTCCGCTGAATAGATAGAACATTTACCGTTGTCGTCAAGTCACACCACACGCAAAAACCGTATATACAGGACATTCTGTTGGGCCTGACTCGTTTACGAGAAGCGTGTCGGCACTATCGCGTATCATCGTTCCGAGTAGCTACTGTTGGGGGCGAGGTAGGTAACTTTGACATACGACCAATACTCGAGGAAGTATTTGAAGAATTTCCGGTTCGAATTACCTTTTGTCAGGGAAAGATAGAACATCCGAGGGAAGAATTACGACCGGAAATAATACGCGAAGCCCATGACAGTATAGTAGGCAGGCATAAGGGAGTAGTCAAAACCTGTCGTCGAATTCGCGAGCGATTCTATTGGCCTGGAATAGTCCAGGAAGTCACCGAATATATTAGACATTGTTCGATCTGCCGGCAGCAGAAGCTAACGCGAATTAAAACTCGACAACCGATGGTAATCACCAACACTCCACTCAAACCGTTCGAGAGAGTAGCTATGGACACCGTAGGCCCGATGAAACCGACACCGCGCGGCAACGTGCACGTGCTAACGATTCAAGACGCGCTGACGAAATACTGTATAGCGGCAGCTCTACCTGACATACGAACAGAGACTATTTCGACAGCGTTAGCCGAAAATTTATACGCAGTTTACGGCGCCCTGAAAATTCTATTGTCCGACCGAGGAACAAGTTTCACGAGCAAACTGTTCACACAAGTAAACGAGATTTCCCGAGTACGTCAAACAACGATCTCGGGTTACAGGCCGCAAACGAACGGGTCGTTAGAGCGAAGCCATCACACTCTCCTCGAATACATACGTACGATCATGGAAGACGTAGCAGACTGGGATCTATTGCTTCCGTTTGCAATGATCTCTTATAATACCTCCGTTCACACTGCGACAGGTTTCACGCCGTATGAGTTAGTCTTCGGTCGGAAGGCCTGTGTACCGACATCTTTCCCAGGCGAGCGTGATCTACAGACCTATCATGACTATATCGTGGATCTGGTTACTCGTCTGGATAAGATTCAACTGGTAGCGGCGGAAAATCTGAACTTAGCCAAGCAAAAGTCTAAAGTTTTATACGATCGCGACGCGCATCCGGTTGATTTTCGGGTTGGTCAGTTCGTGGATATCTTGGTTGAACCACGAAAGAGCAAATTCGACAGTCATTATAAAACCTGCTATGAAATAGTTGAGATAACCGAGAATAGTAATTTAATACTTGAGGACGCAGAGGGTGAACGTTTTATGCGGCACCCTAACAAGGCAAGGTTGGCGCCCGACTAAAAGATATATCCTGGGCATATTGATAAATTCTAAGATACTTATAAAACTCAATTACTATCTTCAACGTAGTAACCTGATCCTATCAATAAAACCCAGGATGACTCTCTAGACTCAGCCCATTTAAATTAAATTATGTTGTATTCCGAAGGGGGGGGGGGGGGGGGAAAAANAGCTATTGTTAACGAGTCGCTAGGCTGTTGAGCGTGGTCTGGTTGTGGTCATCGACGGCATGGGACATGGCATCTCCAAGTCCATCATCTGAAGATCAAACTCCATACGGTATCCAGTACTTCGCCAATAATCCGGATATTCACTATGAACGATTGCAAGACCTACGTCTGGTAAGAAAGGAATGGCAATTGGTGACGAGTATTGATTTTACAACCCTCCACCGGCGAATCGATAGAGTCACAAGCCCTCAACACGAAACTATGTTGACACGGTGCTCTACTACGCTACCCAAGAGTGAGTGTGAAGAGTTACTCTGAACGAACTCGATCCACACGATGAAGCAACAGATCATCTCCCTGAATCAACATGTTAGTGACCTCTTTTCGGCCTCGGCAACGAAGCCAATCACCTTGAGAGATCGGAGAGTACCACCACTGGCCATTATCGGTAGCCTTCATCGTAGTCTATTTGGATTGATGGACTATAACGACTACCAACATATTACGAAGGAAATATTACGAGAGGACAGACATATTACGAAGAGGACAGACTCTACCAATCTCAGAAGGAAGTCACATCCATCGTCAACAATTCGACCCACATCATCAGGTCGAAAATAGAGGACATCAACAATTATCTGAACCAGATTAATATGAATATCTTTGCCCTAAAATCAACCACCAATGAACTACAGGACAGGCTCAACCGGGAAGATCATCATATCAAGATCATCAAGTACACCATGCAGCTGTCACGAGCAGGGTTGGAAGCCGAGTCAACTATCAGGAAGATGTTGGAGATTACGGAAAGAGCAGTTGAGGCTATAGACGCAGCCAAACACGGAATGATCTCTCATGCACTCATAACACCTGAGCAATTCAACGATGTATCCGAAAATATCAAATCGGTGCATCCAGAACTAGAGTTCCCCATACCAGTAGGAGCTACTGATTATGCAGCATTATCTAAGGTTAACACCATCCGCGTAGCCCATGCTAGAGGAAAACTACTGGCGATTATTACCCTACCACTGCTGGGACTCGAGGAGTATAGTCTCTATCACCTACGCCCCTGCAAGAGACCACAAGTCATCGGTAATAGAATGGTCTCTGCACACGTAACACCAGAGAAGCCATTCCTTCTCGTCGCTGAAGATCGCCACCATTTCGCCTTATTGGACCAGACGGACATGGGGGGATGTGCCCCACTCGGGAACAGATTGCCCTGTATACCCAGGTTTTCAATCAGCAACTCATTGTTGAAACCTATGTGCGAAATAATGCTGTTGCTGAAACCATCCCCGGAAGTATTACGCACTTGCAACGTTAAAATCACTAACTCGCGTGGCACCGAATGGACTCTATTAGAGAATGGCGCTCAGTGGCTGTTTTCAACCAATGAGCCAGAACGAGGGGAGGTCATATGCGCACACCGCCTAGCGGGCACCGTAAATATCACCGGAACGGGTGTCGTCTCTCTGGAACCAGGTTGCAAACTCCAGACGACTAGCGACTTCATAACCCACGTAGGGATTTTACAAACGTCGGAGATTGAAATTCACCTCCCACCCGTGAATCTCACGCTGTTGGACCTAGCACCTGAATTGGAAAGGGATCCCGAATCCCAGAATTCGCTTCTAGGTATACACATAGACCCATTGCCGAACTTGAAAGACCACAGACGGGGCGAATTACAATTAGACGAAGCCCAACAACGATTAGTAGAAATGGGACGAATGCACCAGGAGGCATACCACCATCGCCTCCTTACCTTCGGATTCCTCGGAGGACTAGGCTTGTTGAGCTTGGGAGGTATAGCCTACTTCCTCTTGAGATAGAAGGGCCTTTGGAACATCTTACAATGCATCTGCAAGGCGAGAAAGAAGAACACCAAGGAAGCCAACGGAGTCGAAATGGTTACCACGAGAAGAGTAGCCAGAAGCAACTCACTACCCGAAACTCGCCTTGTGTACTAGGGAAGACGTCATTCGAGCCGGGATGAGGCATGCAGCCACCACTGAAGATCTCCAAGGAAGAGGCCATCATGAAGAGGTACCTCAGCCAACAACCAGACTCGCACGACCAGTCACGCTCATCATGTAATGTCATCATGAAATGTATGAATATCCACCTTGTCAAATTATATTGTAACGAAAAACCTCGGAGAAATCCTACTCTCCGAAGAATTCATGGGGTCATTTAGTTATTGTAAGTGTAGTACGAGAGAGCGAGAGAACTAGTATTGAAGCCGACGACCAGCTCATCGACTCGTGAAAACCTAAAATTAGTAATTTCAGCCCTTCACGGGGGGGGGGGATGTTATATACAAAATCAGTCCGATTTTTTCTTTCAAATACGTGAATTAAATTCTTCTTATTTATATTTTAATGCTAGCCGTTCGGGATCGGATAAGGGAAGTTGGCGAGTTGAACCATAAGCATATTCTTATACTCACACTCGTTANGGACCAGGGGGAAACACCCGTTGTTCAAACAGTCACGGCTGAACCGCGAAATATATCACACCGGGACTCCTGTAATAATTCCCTTCAAATACCGAGGCCGTGAACGTTTCCCTTGATCTTGGGCTTAACCGTGCGGTAAACCGAGTATATTGTGCACGGGTTCTTACAGTCAAAATCTTATTACAAAATCACGACAATTACGCACATCATCGTAGTCGGGTGTTCGAGCATATTATACCCTAGCGGTCAATGATTGGACTCATTGGGACAATTACAAAGTTGTTCCCATCGTTAATAATTGTGAGAGTGGTGAATTGAATTTTTATTAGGACCTAGACAGTGCCACGAATATTGTTGTTTTGGACGAACTTGGACATCATCGGGACGCTACATATCCATATTACTAATCGATAATATTTATTAAGAAAACAGAAGGGGTGAGCAAAATGAAACCGACACAATTTACATTCAATTCAAATCGCGCTCCTCTTGCAGAGTTAATCCGATAGAATCCCTATATTTAAATGCGTGTGCGTTCGCTCTGAAACAGACTCTCTCTCTCTCTCATGAAATAATTGATACATAGTCAACGATTGTTCGATTAGCCTATTCGTCAATTATCGAATAAATACATTAACGGGGAATTGCCTTATTATTCGACTCATCCATTCCTTTAATTTTACAAACAAGACTTTCCATTCAATAAAACCATCAGGAGTTNCGGGGAATTGCCTTATTATTCGACTCATCCATTCCTTTAATTTTACAAACAAGTCTTTCCATTCAATAAAACCATCAGGAGTTGAATCGAATTATGCGACACGGCGCAGGGAATATGCTAAGCATTTAAAAGGTAAGTATCCATGAGGAATCTCGCTTTTACGCAGGAATCTGTAAGTCGTAAGAGTCGCATTCCCGAAATAAATTAACGAATAGAGACAGACCTCCGTCTGCCCCTAACCCTCTCCACCGAATTTAAAATTTTAATCATCTATTAACAATTTTCTGACTTGATTTGGTTCCTCATTCAGTTTTTGCTCTGATGATTCCTATATGGATTGTATTTCGTGGAGAGATGAACTGGTTTCCTTATGCGAATAGTCGAACAAAATGTTCACAAAGAATTCTTTTTGAAAACATCTGTTTTTTTTTTTTTGTTTTTAAAAATATTAGGAAAACATTGGGTGGAATGGATTCTTCTGACTTCTTATTTCAATATTTATAACCAAGGAACAAATTTATCGATTGAGCTCAGTCTAAGGTTGATTACAAAGGGACTGACTGTACTTTAATTTAAAAAAAAAATCTATTTCATCAGCACTTCAATAAGACATCAACATTTTGGAAAGGGTCCAAAGTGTCCATTTAATCCCACCGTCTCCTACTAATTTTTCCAAAATATTCACAATATTATTCGCATTTCACTGTCACTTAATTTAGTGAATTTTTTTCCACGGAAGGAAAACATTTTCTGTTACACTCGGAGAAAAATAAATGTTTCTTTTTGAATTTAACTATTCACGGACATTTAATACTTGATCACACAATATTTTCGAGACATCTCCCTTTTGTCACATTCCAAACAGAAAACGATAACCTCACAAACAGTGCATAAACTACCTTTATGTCCGAGGTCCGCATATGAATATAGATATGGCGGGATGAAATTCGAATTTTCCACGAGAGAAAACAAAATAGAACACCGAGTTGATTTTCCGCTTCATTCTAATAAGTGATTTAACGTGAAGAAGAACATTTTTTGTCGTTCTCTATAACAACATCACAAGCCACATTCAAATGCACTGGTGGCAACACTTCAACGTTGGATATAAAGCTCAGTTGGACCGGCGCTGCCAACGTTACAGCTTGATTCTCACACTTTATAATGTGAATCGCGAGAATGTGAATATCAACTCGTTANTGTTTTTAAAAATATTAGGAAAACATTGGGTGGAATGGATTCTTCTGACTTCTTATTTCAATATTTATAACCAAGGAACAAATTTATCGATTGAGCTCAGTCTAAGGTTGATTACAAAGGGACTGACTGTACTTTAATTTAAAAAAAAAATCTATTTCATCAGCACTTCAATAAGACATCAACATTTTGGAAAGGGTCCAAAGTGTCCATTTAATCCCACCGTCTCCTACTAATTTTTCCAAAATATTCACAATATTATTCGCATTTCACTGTCACTTAATTTAGTGAATTTTTTTCCACGGAAGGAAAACATTTTCTGTTACACTCGGAGAAAAATAAATGTTTCTTTTTGAATTTAACTATTCACGGACATTTAATACTTGATCACACAATATTTTCGAGACATCTCCCTTTTGTCACATTCCAAACAGAAAACGATAACCTCACAAACAGTGCATAAACTACCTTTATGTCCGAGGTCCGCATATGAATATAGATATGGCGGGATGAAATTCGAATTTTCCACGAGAGAAAACAAAATAGAACACCGAGTTGATTTTCCGCTTCATTCTAATAAGTGATTTAACGTGAAGAAGAACATTTTTTGTCGTTCTCTATAACAACATCACAAGCCACATTCAAATGCACTGGTGGCAACACTTCAACGTTGGATATAAAGCTCAGTTGGACCGGCGCTGCCAACGTTACAGCTTGATTCTCACACTTTATAATGTGAATCGCGAGAATGTGAATATCAACTCGTTACTATGCGCCTATCTTTTTTACTGTTAATCCAAAAAATACCATAGTTACACCGTTGAAAAGCTCATAGGCGATTTATATAATGTAACTAATGACACTTTCCCGATTTGTCGTCCCGTTTTCATTATAACAAATGTAAATCATTTAGAGATAGTGGAGGGGGAAGTTCTGTCGTGTATAGATACGCGGTGCTCTCGGCCTGATGTTTTGCTCAGTCGGTCAAAACTTTTCTTGGCCGATACGCTATCGCCTATCTCGATAAAAGCATCATGATAATATCATGATATTAAAAACTTAAGACAAGACATAAATATGGGAAAGGAGGAATGGATATGATGTGCCAAGATACTTGAAGAGGTGGCACTGTGTTGGTTCCGATGAATTTGAAAGTCATTTACCGTCGATGCCCCAGTTAATGCCACTAGGAGACGAGTTCGCTAGTATTATATTTAGCCTATGTACATTTTCAGTAGTACATGAAATTCGGTTCATTCAGGGGCAAGTGCGTAGTTTTTATTTATGTTAAAATATGGATAGATTTATTTAAATTAAATCATGAAAAAAGGCTCTCATGTGCCAGTTAATGCCACCCTCAATACGGTTTGCGTCAGTTGCTGCCATGGTGAGGCGTCAGTTAGTGCCACTCAGTTATTTAATCATGTTTAATTATCGTGAGAGAATGAAATATTGATATATTTATTAAATAATGACAAAGAGATTTTCGATACATTATGCTTTATAAGAAATGACATTAGAGTTTGACACTATTCAATAATTGACATCTTGAGATAGGGAATCCTCTTGCAGTCATGTGTATGATCCACTCCACTAGTCGAGCTTCAACTTCTTCACTTAGTACGCAGGATGGCGACTGGACATCCTCTCTCCACATCTTGCATAGCCTGCTTCAAAGACAATTCTGTGTATCTTATTATTGGGATTTTTTTCTTCGCTTTCGTCCTAGTGAAAAAGGGAAATATCTTATGTAAATATATTATAAATGCATTTTGCGATTTTTCATCAAATTAAAACAAAGTGGATCAACACCTTTTTCGAATTGAATGGTATAGATTCTGATTTTTTTTTTTAATGAAATGATTTGCAAAGGTTATGTTGACTCGTGGCATTAAGTGGCACGTGGGTCCATTCGGAGGAGTCAGTCGTTGTCAATTATTTTTGCGCATTCAAATGTAATTTTATTGATATCTAACAATTGTATTTTTTGGAACCATCAATTTATGATAGATACCTATAATTTAATTCTTAGTATATACTTACATGTTGGAGAAATTGAGTAAAAACCAAACTGTTGATTCAAACCTCTCCGGTAGAAAGTGACAATTTTTGGCGAGAGAGGGCAGAATAAATCACTTTAAGGGTTGACGATGCTCTTTTTGGATTAAAAAATTTATTTCACTTCGATATAACCGAAAATGTGTCGAAAATGGCAGAAAGGGGGGCGATGGCATTAACTGGCGCATCGACGGTAATTCCATTTTATAGGAATGTGAGTAGGTGATTCTGAATGTGGTGATTTAGGTGTGAGTTTGCAAGAATAATCACTCTTGCAAAGTCAGAGACCAACTCTTGGAGTTCTCAGGGATAGAAAAAAGCCTCAACTAAAAGTGTAAGGAGACACGTAGCTGAAAGAAAAGCTAGTGTGAAGTTGTTTCTAAGCAAATGTTCATATTTTGCGATTTTCAAAAAGAATATTGTATTTAACGATTAGAATGGATTGAAATGTGTGTATAATTGAGGAAAAGTAAGGATGGGAATGCAAAGAATTGAGTTGCGTATGGAAAAATTGAAATTTGAATTACGTTCAAAGAAAAATTTTCAGTGGTTAATATCCAAAGCAGAAATTACTCCTAATATTGCGGTACATTACATTACGATTTCCGGTAATGTAATTAATGTACACTTGCAAGTTGGATAAACAGGGAGAAAGATGATCCAACAAACAGAGAGGCAGACAGACGGACAGACGAACAGAGAAGCAAATAAACAAGCTGGCGGACAGACAGATAAATGGATAGACATGCGGACAGATGGACGGGCAGACAGACAGATGGACGTACAAGGAGACCGACATACACGGATGGACATACAGCCAGATAGACGGACAAGCAAATTGACAGATACATAGGGGACATTCCATGTCGACTCAGCCACACCGGATTTTTTTTGTCTGAGAAAAATCATTGAGTAGGTGCATTTTGAACTACTACATAGAGACAGTGATCATGCAAAATTTCATTGCCCTGCCACTTTTTGTTTCTGAGATAATCATTATGAAACTTGAAATTTAAAAAAAATCATCACTTCTGAATGGAGCATCTGATTTTGATAAATGAAAAAAGAAAATTTTGGTTTTTTCTCGTACTGCAAGATAAAAAATACTTCAGAGCCGTCAAGAAGCTCCTAGATCGGTTTTTCGATCGAAATTTTCGCGTTTTCATTTTTTTTCACTCTAGGGCCGCTCGATATTCGATCGAAATATTTTTTTTATGATAGAGGATGTCCATATATGATATAAAAAAAATACGCCATAATGAAAGAGCGAAGCAATGCACCGGAAAAAATTTTTATTTTCAAAATTTTTGGGTTTTTTAGTTTTTAGGGGAGATCCATCGGTTTTTTTCAANTCGAAATTTTCGCGTTTTCATTTTTTTTCACTCTAGGGCCGCTCGATATTCGATCGAAATATTTTTTTTATGATAGAGGATGTCCATATATGATATAAAAAAAATACGCCATAATGAAAGAGCGAAGCAATGCACCGGAAAAAATTTTTATTTTCAAAATTTTTGGGTTTTTTAGTTTTTAGGGGAGATCCATCGGTTTTTTTCAAAGAAATCAGTCTGTCAACTATTATTCTTTATTCACATATGATGGAAAAAGAATACGCCATCATGTAAGAGAGAAAGAATACTCCGAAAAAAAATTTTCTGCGAAATTTTTACTTTTGTCTATCGTTTAGGAGAGTTGCATTATTGTCACTGAAAAAGGGGTTTGTCAATAGACATTTTCTGTTCTGCTGGATAGAATAGACTATTGATACGACTATAAATCTTTTCTCAATGACACACTGTGCTTTCCACTAACGAAAAAGTATGGGAAAAAAACAATTTTTATTCTTCTATAACGACAACATTTTATATTTTCACATTTTTACATTTTTACAATACGGAGAAATTCTCCACTCTCTTCGACGACAAGTTCCAACATGCACTGATGAATTATTTACATTACGATTAATTTCTTCTGTGGGTTTTTCGTTTTGTTGTTGTTTGTTTTTTCTTTGGGAAAACCTCCTCGTTAGCCGGAGCCGAATATCATTTAATTAACAATTGCTCTCTCGGTATCGGAATAAAACAATGGTGTCTTTGAATGGCTGGAATAACTTTGGCACTATCAAATCTCTCTCTCAACTGAGTTTTGATATTCTCGTACTCTGCCTTGGTGAAAAAAAACATCAATTCCTTCAAAATTCTCTTTTGACCATCGAAACAAAGCATCTGGCGTGAGGATTGGTTCACCATGAATGATTTGCAAGCTTTTACGTCTCGCTTCTCTCTTAAAGACAGCTCCTACTGCGTCACAAGCTCCTTTACCGTGCGCGATAGCATGAAAATGGACTTCCGCATCTATGCCAAAATCAGTCTTGTGATGCAAGAGATTCGTGATCTGAAAACGATTCTTGTAATGTTGCGCAGCTTCATCGGTGACATACATCATTTTCTCCACGCTTTCACAGTTCTCTTTCATATGCTGTATTAAAATCTTCTGTATCAAATAAACAGCGGCAGTATCGTGAGTCGTACTCTCCGAGAAAATGACTAAACTCCGATGTTGGAGTTCATTTTTTTCGCGATAGTAGTAAACAACGGGGTGAACTCTACACTGGTCATTATTGTAGTGGAAGGATTGAGCAGCATCTTGAGCCACAAAAGCGTAATTTTCCGAAAAATCACAATGCACTAGTACTTCTCCATTATCCAAATTCTCTTTTCGCTGTTTGACAAAAGCCGATTGTTCTTTAGCGATGAAGTGATGGAGCTTCAATACTATCAATCGTTCCATCAGAAGATCAATGAATTCTTCCATCGGGAGGGTCTGTGTCTGCAAGGTACACCTGTCAGTACTTTGCCACACGCGAAATTCAACCATTTCCACAACAGAATCAGAGAGAAGTTTCTTCAGTTCACATGATAATGATTTCACTCCAGGACAATCGTTACATTCATCCAGATGACAGGTCGGGGTTGGATTTGTACACATCAATTTTGCTAGACAATCTTTGTAATCTCTGAGTGGACAGGGGGAATCTTGAGTTAGAGTCGCAATATTAATTGCCTCTAGCATCAATTTGCAATTTTGATGATACGTACAAACACATACCACGTGAGTGCGATTTGCTCCCGCCACTACACATTGTTTAGGTCTCAGCTCGGCAAACTTACTGAAACCGACCTTAGCATCTTCATTCATCACACTGCTTTAATTTTTCTCAATCTTTTCGCTCTTGACGCCATGTATCTGGTAGTTCCAAATTCAGAAGCAATTTTCCGCGTACTCCACGACTGTGGATGAACCGCCAAGATTTGCAGGCGCTCACGGTAGTTTTTCAGATCTTTGAATTTCTTCTTCAAACCATCCAACATTTCTTTTAATTCTATTTCTCTCGCAGATCGATATTGCTTCGATGAAGATGGATCAATGTTACTTTGGTCATCTTCTGAATTATAATCCATGGAAGAACTGTCGAATTCAGCTTCATCGTCTGGTTCGTCGTCGATTGATATGCCGGAATCATCAAGATGGAAAGATCGACCTGATCTCAGAGAACTGCTCATCACATCCAGACTTGGGTCACATGTTCCGGCTTGGAGCATTGATATATCGGGCGGAGTTTCCGAACGCTGAAGATGTGTAGCATTAAGTTCAACCGTGGGGACAGATGGAGGAATGACATAAGTTGGAGCTCTCGTTCGCCATTGACCACAGATTTTCGCAGACAATAGTAAAAAAGGAAATTTCTCATGTAGTGTCAAGAAAATCGGAGGTAAATGATAACCGAGGTGTCCCTTCTCACCAGGAGCCCGCATTGGATTCACACATCTATCACTCCGCGGCATTCTATGAAACCCGAAGATATCAATTCCGAGAATAAAGATCATTTCTATATAATCAACGTGAAAATTCCTTACCTCGTTGCAAGAATAGAATAAGATAGGAGCTCGGTAATCCATCCACACAGAATCGTATGGTGATAAAAAATCAATCAAGAAATTGGGGTTTTTTTTCTAGAATTAAAGCCTCGGAACCGACTGATGATGATAAATCAATTAATTGATTCCATTTGTTTCTTCCTCTCATTTGTTTGATCATAATTTAGCAAACTTCCGATGCTGATAATGTCCAATTCAACTATCTACCTTTCCAGTAAAAATTTCGAAGAACAATTTTTTTTCGGCGCTCTCTTTCTCCGTTACATGATGGTGTAGTCTTATGTCATCATATCTAAACGAAGAATAATGGTTGACAGACTCATTTCTTTAAAAAAAACCCCATGGATTTCCCCTAAAAACTGAAAAACCCAAAAATATCGAAACATAAAATTTTTTTCCGGTTCATTGCTTCGCTTTTCCATTCTGGCGTATTTTTCTCATATCATATAAGGACATCCTCTATCATAAAAAAAATATTTCGATCGAATATCGAGCGCCCTAGAGTGAAAAAAAATGAAAACGCGAAAAAATCTCAATGCTGTGAGCACCTGCAAACCATGAATGGGTTCAGGAAAATCGTTAAAAAAAAATCCAAACTGTTTAGAGAAACAAAGCAAGTCATTAAAATTTAGGCGTTAATTAACTCATTCAAAAAACAAGTACACAGTCGTTATAAATTATCCAAATTTCGAATAGAATATCAAACTGCAATCAACTTTATATTTTATTTTGGTATTAATGAATTGTACAGTTCATAATTAATTCTTTTCTTAATGGATTATAGACTTCAATATAGTTCGGAGGTGCAGCCTCTTACGAGAATATATAAATTCAGATTGTAGGGAGCAATAGGAATTATTAATGAAAGAGAAAATCTCACGCAACTCTTGTTAAATCCACTCGTTCTTTAGATAATCACACAAATATGCTTTAATTCCCCATTTAGTCGTAAAAGAAGGTTAGATAAACTTCAATGAATGATGATTTTTTCAACAATTATCTCTACATTCAAGGAACATGTAAAAGTTTTCCTCATAACTTCTTTGGGGTTTGTATATTTTTATTCAAAGAAAATGTCAGGAGGGAATTTCCACAGCCAATTTACATCACTGCATCGTTCTTATCTCGCGGTATTGTAATAATGTTACGGACAACCGGGTTTAGATTGGAGTGCGAGGGAGAGAAAATCTACCTGTCAGCTCTTACCTGACCGTCACTGGTCACGAACTGGTCGTCTCGATGGTGATGAGGTTAACGATGTTATAATTACCTTCTTTTGTGAAATCTAGGGTGGGACCGTGATGTTCGGGATTAAGTATTAAAATACAACAACGACATTCCGCGTAAAGAAAAACACTGACCAAATTATACCGATTGCACTATTTATTTCGTAATTGGAGTAATTTCACGAAAACCCAGGGTAAAAACCGTCGGAGGGAAAACAGGAAAAGAGAGGAATAAATGAGTTGGATAATTGTGGACATAGACACTTACAGTTGGTGGAAGGGTTGGACAGGGATTGCTCAGTTAACGCTCAGCGGGGGTTCAGTTGAATCGCGTGACTCAGCTTGGCTCTGCGTGATGACCTTCGGTGGGTGGCGAGGGGGCGGTCGATAATCGAATCACTCAACAGGGCCGGAGAGGGCCTAGGAGTTGGTCGTCCTCGCTGAATGGTGGTGGGATAGCGGATGCTATTGACTCTGGCCTCAGATATTCTTGCAGTTGACTCGTTCAGTTGAAGTTAATTGGGGAGCACTACTTTGTACTGGGTGGTTTTAAGACACTGATGATAATTAGGACCTCCTGGTTCTGAGTTCTCGGCTTCGAACTAACTCTCCCTGGCTCTTGCAGCCATTTTTATAGTAAAAACCTGAGGTTTTGGGCTGTCTTATGAGTCCTGCCTCCTGTCTTAATTAGGCTTGCGCATCCAACCAAAAGCTTCTTAATTGTCCGATTTGACTAGACAATTCGATGATTGGTCACAACTCCGCCCCAATTTTCACTTCTATGTCACCGGTAGCCCTTTTGGATGGATTTTCGGCTTTTCCACGTTTCCATGGGAATAGTTACCACAACACTAGCCTGGCTATTAATTTAAGTGCGAAAGCCCATTATGGTCAAACTTCTATTGATGGTTATTTTATCTTTATGGCCTAGCCGCAAGTTATCTACAGGATCAGATATCAGGTTTTTCCAAGCAGTTGGAATAGGCGCGTGCCACCTTGGCTGTTCTTCCTGGTTTTTTACCTGGCGACAGTTGTCCATAGTCTTTGTATCAATCCTAAAGTGCTCCAACTCATTAGTATGAATCACCCTTTTAACTCTCTATTAGGCCACTTATTGTGATGCTCTTGATAACTGGAGTTTAATTAACTCTTCACATTTGTCATATCACATTGTGACATTAACGATACTGTAGCGATAAATAATTCGAGGTAACATATGGGAATATTCTTCGGTTGAAAGAATATAAAGAAAAACAAAATTGAAACAGTTACGTACGTCGGATGACCCACATACAGGGTACGTAACACCTCCGGGGATGAAGAATAAGCAAGGTCCTCCTTGCTTTCAGTAGATGGATCTTTCGTTAGCTGAGCGTTTATAGGTAAAGGATAAATTCTGGGAGAATGATATCGGTTTCTACGTATGGGTTTCGCTTTTACAAGACGTCATGTAACAAAAGTATAGCTCATACTATCATTCCGTGCATATAATTGAAGTTTCATAGGAATTAATGTGTACACATAGATTTTAGTAACAGTTATAATTTCTGCAACTTTTGTGGGTTCAAACTCGTGATTCAAGTGCATTCACGCAGATTATACTTGCATCATTACAGTGATTATTTTTAGAACAACTATTTGCACACAAACACACAGTACATCATTGTTGTTACCGTTTCATCATACGGCTGTACTAGCCATTGATCGGGGATTATTGAAATGAATTCCCATGTATGGATTCACAATTCTAGGAGGAGGAGGACTTGAATAAGTACCTTCTGCCAATGTAAGGGCCACAGAGGCTCGCATGTTTTGATCAACGGCTACAAATCCCCCTTCTCTTATAGCTTGATCTACTGGATCTTCTTCGTCATCTGAATCCTCCCAACATCTTGTGCATATTAATCCCCACAGTACTACATATAAAACTACTACTAATCCAAAAGTAATGCCAATCAAGGGGACAGCTTCCCTCACATAATATTCCATTGGTGTCTCTATCTTTTGTTTAATAATGGTGGGAAAGATTCGCCGAGATATAGCGGACAAACTCCGCAATTCAATAGGTTGTTCCCAAATCCTCTCGGACGTAAATTGATGAATCTCGGGGAATATTTCCGAAACATTTAAATAATGTGATGGCACTAAATCATTACCTTTGAACGTTGAATTAGAATATCCTTCCATTTGTACTGTCAGATTACTAATTTCTAAAGTACAACCTTCATTCAATGATATTTTACCGTTACTACTTAACTCTACCGTATCCGTGAAATTAGGACAACTCAAATATCCGGAACTTGGCTCGGCTAAGCTATAGAGTATACTCCCGGGATTTTCCAAAGAAATCCAAACATCACCAATCGCTGGGTTAAGAATTATGTCACAATTGACATGGGGATTCTCTAAATATTTAGAAAACAACAATTGAATCTCACAAGCTAGCGTTGCCCGCACCGAATAAATGATTGAGGGTTTATCACAAATTCTAAACAAACCCTTTTGTATACAATCATCCAATTGTTCTTGTTCAAGAAAATAGTATAGCGTATTGTTATCAAATAATACCACATATTTAGCAGTAGGTTTCACCTGAGCGAAAACTTGAGTATTATTACCTAAGTTTTGCACAACTGGATGAGAATATATCTGATACAAGTCTCTTTTACTCTCCTCGACAAGGGGAATCCTTGTCGTAATGATTAATGTCCCGTTTTTTATGACCGTACGGGTCTTGATAATTCCTTGAAGCTGAGCTAGATTGACTTCTTTAATAGGAAATGGAACTTGAGTATCTTCTCTAACTTCCAAGAATTTAAGTACCACCGTAAGCCTGAACTGATCATAAGTCATGGGATGGAACATTCCCATTTCCGCATTTTCAACTATTTGGATTACATTATTAAATAATCTTATGCGAAGTTGGATTAACGCATTTACATGCTGAGTGAGGTTAGACAGAACCTTCTTATATTTAAATTCATGAGTGTAACGTGTTTGCAAATTCCCAGCATCCAGATTGATGAGGGTTTGAGTAGTATTTAACTTCTCGAGAATACTATTGACACCAGATGGTGTGTAAAAACTTTGCTCAGGGACAACAATCTTTTCACTTTCTCGCTTAAACGGTATTACTCTATCATAATAATTTCTTTCATCTCTCCCAAGGACAGTATTGTAATTTCTAAAATTGGCATTACGAGGCGTGCCCCATGGCCGAATATAACTGAGCGTCATATTCCAGAGATATGATATTTCTTTATCGTACATTTCCCATTGAGCCATCCTCAAATGATTGTAACAATCTAAAAGTTGTTCGTGACAATATTTCGCGTACACTTCTAAAATAGGCATTAAGGGCTCAGAATGTTTATGTAATTGACTTATCTCGATCCCAGTGTGGATGGACCAAGTCTCCTTGATGACCTTGACACTCCCCAGTTCTTCTAGGTAAACTCCAGAGGGATGTGGGATCTCCTGCATTGAATATCCTTGAAGGGGTTCTCCGAAGGCTGGCAGGAGTATTCCTATTAGGAGTACTATTTCCCACATTTTTCCCCTATTTTATACTGGAGGAAAATGAAAGGATTATGAGAAGGGATGTAGTACAGGTGTAGTTCTTATGACGTACTCTACTGACTGAGACTGTAACAGAACTTAAAGAATAGTTAGTACAAGTGTTTTTTGAATTAGTTAAATTTTCAGAGGAGGGCAATGGGCAAAAGATAAATAGGGAACGGTACAACCGAGGGTAAGAGAGTTTTCCCCCACCTGGGTTCCACGGTCCCAAAAGAGTCCCTAATTAACTGCCGGTGGGGCAGGTTTTTCCCCTACCTAGTTCTAACCGATGGGTTTTTACCGATTTTCGTAGTTCAAGAAACCTGTTTTATCTAGCTGTGAATAAAAATTCATCCCTGGCGGAGTTTTAAGAACTATAATTTTACTGAATAGATGACACCTGCAAATTATCGCGTGACTTGCCCTTGTCGGTCAAGTAGAGACCATTGATAATTAGGGGTAAAGAGTGTCGTTTCGGAATGTGACATAGCGTGGAAGATAGATAATAGTTTGGTGAAAATATGGATATTTATTGAATATATTTTGCATCCGAATGGAAGCATTGCAATCGTTCCTTTTTCGACTTTCCAATCCCGCTTCGAATTGACGTAGAATGGTCTGAAACGCAAAAATACAAAGTTTGGAGGTCGTGACCGTCGGTGTCACTGTCCATCGCCACCTGTCAATTTGAAGATCGAGTAACAAGTTAACTAAACTTATTGGAAATGAAATCTGAAACTTTGTCAAATTATAGAGCTCAACTAAGACTAACTTAAGCTTGATCAATCCCACAGTTTTTGAGAAAAAGTTTTGAATCGTTTTCGTTAATATCTCTGAAACCAGTCAACCGATTTCAATGTCCTTTTTCAAAAATATTCGTCTAGATGCCTTCCATCTGAATCAATCCAAACAAATATACCCGTTCTTGTTCGAGATATTCTAGATTTTCATTATTATTATTTTTTTCACAAAATCCTCGTAATCACGCTGGCTGGTAAAAATTGAGATACCAACTTAAATTTTGGACCGAAGCTTCCTCCGACGATGACAATTTTACTTATTAAGAATGACTCCAATCGAACAAGTTGTTTCCGAGTTGTCATGGAATTAAGCTTAGAAAACAGCAGAGGACAAAGACTAACAACAACAGCCAACAAAACTGCAACGAGTGGAGCAACGACAATAAAACAACGATGACGACAATGAAGACAATGATGACGACAAAACGACGATGACGACAATGAAAGAGAGAGAACGAAACTTAATTTATGGGAGTGGAATTTTCAGGGATTCAGAGGGTTTTTTTTTTTAATTGATAAAAGAAAATTAGCCAGCAACAAGATTTTTATTCTTAAAAGTAAATGCACACATTTTGTTTTTTGTTTTTTTTTTTTTCATAACCCACACAAAAGCTCGAGTAAATGATTTTTATGACCTTTTTTTTTCAATTTTCACACCCACACGTTACATTTTCTTCATATCAACCGCCATTATTTTGCGGAAAAACTCCTTAAACCTAATACACTAAATTTCGTGCGCGACATTTAAATTCGATTTTTTAAATATATTTTTTCTCTCTTCACTGGCTTTTTTTTTCACACAAAACACGTTGAATTTTCCACACGGTCCACTAACCGTTTTTTTTTTTTTTTTTTAACCAAAGAGAAAACGCAACACATTTAGGCGTTGAGGTTGAAGCCACGCTCGTTGTCCGGCAAGTACCAGCATAGTGAATATTCCATCCACACGTTTGCATCCCCCAGAGGCTCCTGAATGAGGCCGCTTCCATCTCCCGGGTAGAAGATCACTCCCAGGTCCAGGGAGTGTTCTTTCCGGAACCATCTATTCTGGTTCTTCCTGGCCTGGTGGTGAACTATGACCGTCATCTCCTCGAAAGTCAGGATCCTATTTGTCCTGATGACGATTTCCATCCTGTCAGGCGGGTTGGGCGACTGGAACGGCTGAATCGGCTAGAACGGCTAGACTAGCTGAATCGTAACTTGGAGTGACTGCAGAGGCGATTATTTAGTTGGAGGTGTTGTCGCTTGAGTGACTGAGCGTACTGTGCTGAGAAAAGATGTTTGGTGACACTTCGAGACCGTTAGTGCAAGAGAACAAGGATAATGAGAGGTGGGGGTAATTAGGCAAGGTGATTTTTACGTTCATTGGTCAAGTGGTCGAAACTACGGTCTCCTAATGGTCCGAACCTTCGGGATCGTTCGGGGCTGTTAGGAACAACTGCCCTGCTGAAGTCCCAGGGAGTTCGGGGGAATTCGTGGCGGGTTGGACCTCTCTCTCCATACTAGATGAGTCCGCCGGCTTCTGTCGTACTCCAGAGGTTCTCAAATCCAAAATTTCGAAGAATTCTGCTTTGCCTCTTTCGGCCTTCTTTGGGTATTGAGGATCACTGCTTGCTGTTGCGGTCGGTGTTGATGAAAAATTCGGGGAGAAGTCCATATCAATTTCAGCAACAATAACTGGATCAACAAATTCTAATGAGGATGGTGGTCCCCCTGAACATTCAGGTGACTGGGGAATAGATTCTTCTTGCTCAACTTTCCACATCTGCCACGTTTTATGCAAACAAATAAGGCATTGATGTCCTTTACTCAATTTTCCTACAGGTCTAAACAGGCATCTAGCACAACTTGGTATCCATGCTGGACCCACAGTTTTGGGGACGAAATGTCTATCATTCATACTAAGCAACGTAGTGTCGCGCAGTTGAGTAGCACATACACTGCATAGGGTTTCTTCATCGTATGTAGATCCAGTGAATTAACAGCACCATTTCCCATCCAATTGTCGCCACAAATCCTGAGCTTCTTCAAAAGACTCTACTCGAGACATCAACGCAGTGAGATAACGATTAGCGGTCAGACTGGTGTTACTGTTGATAGTCGCCATGATTCTCCTGAAGAGTCTGGTAAAATCCATCTCGTTAAGATACTATTCTGCCGTTTTTACTGGACAGGAATAAAGTAGGACCAATTAGGAGTGGGGGAAGTGAACATATATTTACGTTTATATATGTGCGGAATAAATTTCGAAAGTGGAAGAAAGGTGCAAANAAATTCTCACCTCTTAAAGTGTGTCGAGGTGAAAAGGATTGTTGGGGTTTAATAATTTTGGGTAACTGAAAGATCCAGGATTCTGAGTTCCCATCATAGGTGCAACAGCTTGGTCCACGGGCGCTGCGGTTTGAACCGTGGATGAGGCAGATTGGATTACGGGAGCAGTAGTTTGGATCTGCTTCGGTTCTTCTTTATCTTCAGGCTCTTTTTCACTCATCCCTCTTTCAACTATATCTTTCCTCACTCGTTCTTGGAAATGGAGGACAAAGTTGGATAATGAATCCCATACTGCGCTGAATAGCCAGAAACTCCATCCGAAGGCCTTATGAAGGGCATAACCGTGAAGGAGAGTATCAATTGTGAATTTTATGGCCTTAAAAACGATGAACATGCCGATCAATCCCGCACTCGCGGTTCCAAAGCCGGTGAACCACCCCCAAAGTTTTGTACTAATTCTTTGCGCTATTTTTTCCAATGCTCTTTCATCCAATAAATTTATAAATGAAACATCTGAATTCCCAACCTTCTCACCCATTGATCCACGAGCTAAAGTATCAAGTACCGCAGTTTGTTCTTCAGTAAACATTAAATGATCTTGAAACTTCGTTAAATCGGATTGAGAAAAATCCCGGCCGTTGCAAGGTTTTTTAAATTCTCATAAACCCACGTTGGTTTAGTGGTGGGTCGTAGTTCATTTGGCTCCCCTACCTGGACAGGCATTGGCGTAAACTTCACCCATGCACCATCAATACGATACATTGGGGCGATGAAACCATTGCAATCAACTCGAGGACTCTTTTTCAATAAGATATGAGTCGTTGGGGTAGCAAACATGGTAATATTATTAACAATTACTGGTAAATGTGCGTAACAATCCTCTAGACGGGCGACAGTTGCGGGAACCGCGATGTATTTAATTACATGAACTACTTCTCCCGTTACTTTTGCCATATAACCGTGTTCTTTCATAATTTTCAAAGCAAACTCCGATGGTTTTGAGTTGGCGAGCAATAACGAATTTTCGATTACTTGTCTTTCCAAGGCACATTTTTGTGTTAAAACATCCATATAAAGATCTTTTAATTGTTTACCCAAATGTTTTTCAACATGAACAAATTTGCTATTAACATAAGCCATCATATCAAGATTATTTACTGAAATTGATTTCCTTTTAGAGCTTATTTCATTTTTTGATATCTCAAGAATAAATAATTTAGGATGTTCAGTGCGAATTAAAGTGGCTCTACATGTTTTTTGGGGACCTTTGCTAGCCAAACCAAAAGAAATTTCCCCGTCTTGAACAGAAAAAACCTCCTGTACATTTACTGTAGACGTTGAGTTATCGTAAATTTTCTGCGCGGGTCCCTCATACAAAATATCATATTCCTTGAAAAAACAATCCTCGTGGGGTGCTTGATCCCACACCACTACGCTACCATCGTTGTCTGTGCAACTACCATCGGAAAATATGCATCTACGGCCAGACTTCATGTATACTTTATCTTCTTCGATATTTACTGCTACATTATGATCATTCAAAATTACTGTCAATATTCCATGAACGACCACGTCGTCCCAGGAACCGTAACTATCCGAAAACTTAGCACCGTCGCACCACCCGTCGGATTTTACAACACCAGCGAGAGTAACTGGACGCACCTTCGTACCATTTAAAACTAAGTCTGCCATAAAGATATTTTCGTATCTAAAACTTCTAGTTTTCTGCATATCTCTACATAACGCTGCCGAAATAGGGGCGAGGTATTCAGCTAACCCATTATGCACCATTGAATTATGGGACCACATCCCGCAAAAATAAACGGAACGTTGTATTTTTACCAAACAAGTTTGCACATGAACTTCGCGAAACCGTGCTAGTTGTAATAATCGAACATATGTTTTTTCAATGATGGGTTTCCTCGCTTCTATTCGACAGGGTTTTACACTTAGTAGGGATATAGTAGTTAAGTTAGCATTCTGCGCTCCGCAATCGTTAACCATGAATGCTTCAGTTGTTGCCAAAGTAAAAATAATTATGTTGACTAGAACACTCATCTGAAACAGAGGACGAGTTCCCCAATTTTTATCTTATTCTATTTTAAGATTACTCGGAAAGGGATTTTGATCAGTTAATCTTATACATGAACAATAGGAGAGGGGTAAAGAGAAAAAAAAACAAAATGTTTTGAATTTATCCTGATTTCTTAGAAGATTCTTCAAACATCGATTCGAAATTATATTCGTGGTTCCTCAACCAATCGCGTAATTTAATGGCACGGTTGTAAGCACAATGATACCGGCCGTGGCGTAAAACAGAGTGATAGAGACATTGATCATCGATATCAGGCAAATCCTCAATTTTCGGTGCTATCTTAGTGGATTCTACGATTTTACATGACAAAAACCCTGTTAAATAATCAACATTATCCCGCCCCTCTACATATATTCTAACCGCAGAATGAGCGATAGTAATTAAAAATTGCTCGATAGAAGTTAAACTAGATTCTCCATCGATCCATTCAATTCCGTGTACCCTACGAGTCAACCTACGATTATAATTGACTACAGGGGGTTCAAGATCTTTGAGGAGGTGCGAGGGTTTAATTAACCAATGATTGCCAATAGGACTATCCAGGGACACAATTGCAATTTCCCTCGGCCAGAGTTCGTAATCTTTCGTGGCATGGTGTTGAATGTCAATCACGTAAGTCTGCATTTTTCTTAGTGGCGCCGCTGCTAGCCTAAGTTTCCTATAATTTTACGATTCGAATTAGAAGAATTCCCATTTTATGAGAAAAATGTTAAGAAAGTAGTATTAATGATTAGGTTTCTCAATTGATTAGAGATTAATAGCAAGAGTTGCTTTTATTTTAGCCCCACAGGTAAGGCAATTTCTTTGTAATGGACCACAATTACCACAAGTTTTAAGATGTTTACAGGGTAGGAAAAGTGTAGTGGTTAAATGTTTTCCGCAAACACGACACCAGATCCTGATATCAGCGTTCGTAAAAATTCTCACTATTTTTAAATCGTCTTTGGGCATGCTAGGTTGTAATGAAGTGGAAGGGGTATTTTGTATACTGGAAAAACTCGAATTATCTGATCTTCTAAGGGCTTCAATAATAGAAATATTTCTACAGGCGGTTCTATCCCAATAATAAGAGCACAAAACGCTTTTTTTCATATGAACGAGGCGGGGGTCTTCAGGTGCCTCCCAGAGTACTTTGCACGCAAAACACTTGACGTGTTTAGTCTCTTCATCAAAATAAAATCCCTCCGAAGCGAGAATAATGGGTGTGTTTACTTGTAGGGCTTCGGGTAGACCGATGAAACTGTACAATCTCAATTCCTCATGCCTGTAGTCCATTTTTCCTCCTGAATTCTGGAAATTCGATTTTTCTAACTATAATAGCCGTTACGAGAGGAATAAACTAATGGAAAATTCTATTTTTATGGGAGGAAAATTTTGAGTTTAGTAGTTATATCTTTCCTACAAAGACAGCAGTCACTTAATTTTTTGGCGCACTCTCCACATACCAATGCGTGACCGCAGGGAACAAAAGCGATATCTAAATTATTTCCAAGGCACAATCTACAGAGTACTGCAATATCGGCTTCCGTATCCTCTACTACTTCGCAACGAGATACTTCCCCTGCTACAGGTAATTTTTTCCTAATGATCGTAGCATACGTAATTTTTGTGACCGACGTTCTAATCTTTCTAGTGTTAATACAGCATTTGACTGAAATGAAGTTTGTCTCCCGATCCGTCGGTCGAGACCTAGGGTAGTATACTTTGGGTACCGGCGGAATGGCTGTAGGAAACTGTCCCAGCGGTACGTTACCGCGCGGTATTTCTCTAATGAACCTACAACGGGGTTCCGCTATTTGATGCATGGTATAAGGATTATCGTTTTCTCTCAATTCCCTTATCTCTAATTCACACTCAAAACATATAATTGTATCAGTATCCCCGCTATAATAAAATCCGGCGGCAGCAAGAGCTCTTGGGGTTAATAACTGGTTAGTCCCTGGAAACCATGGCCAATCACAGTAGCTTCGGAGTCGTACTATTTCATCTCTGAAGTCCATTTTTCTGGAATTGTCATATTTTTCTCGATAAAGTGGGAAAATGAATTAAATCATAGAAGATTTGATTTGCAAAATAGATTTCAAGGTTTGATTGTTGAAAGCAAGAAGAGAAAATAAGGGAGGGTGCAGAATTTCTATTGTTACAATTTCTCAATTGTAGGGTAATTTTCAATTATTAAGGGATAAAAATCTGAATCTTATTGGTCAAATCTACACCGCAATAATAACAAATACTAGGTTCTTGTGAGCATTTTATACAAGCTAATGCGTATTTACAAGGCATAAAGAGTACGTTTATGTAGTGCTTGAAACAAATTTTACATTTGAGACTCCTATTTCCCGGTGCTTTTGTTGGTTCTAAACTAGAATTTTCTTTAGTTAAGGGACCGAGCCGTGGGTCATCGGCTAATACCCAAGTCGGTGGTGATTTTAATTTGGGCCCATTAAGCAACTGTACTGTAAGTGGAGAATCATTTGTACACTCATCGGGCGAAACTTCCGGTCGGTGTGCAGGTATCAGGACCGTCGCTGGGTCGACTCCAACGGGCACGTTTCCGCAGGGTTCACCTCTAATAAATCCACATGCAGAACGATATCTCCAATGACCCGCTAATGGGTCATCACGCTCCTTCCATTCTCTAACTGTTAGTTTACATTCAAAACATCGTACAGCGTCGGCCTCTCCCGTGAAGTAGTATCCCGCCGCCGCGAGGATTCGGGGGGTGAGGAAAGGTTCTACCCAATTTTTATGAGGTCAGGCGGCATAACTCTGGAGTCGCTTTACTTCTTCCCGATACTCCATTTTTCTGAAACCTGTATTTTATAGTTGATTTTTCGCACAAACATAATTTCGTGTCTTACTACCACTATTACTAATAGTTATGCATTACTGTCCCCCAATAATATATTCAAGTACTTCATCCATTATTTCCTCGCCAAACGTGGAACTGGTGTTATAAGGATTTAAATAATTGTTTAATTGATTCCCCTCGAGTAATGTACTATGTGGGAATACTAACTGTTTATCCAATATCTCACGTATTACTTGATCATAATCCGACATTAATTTCTTGCCTAATCCGTTAGCCAGAAAGGTGGGACAATTGGGTGAAAAAAAGAAATAATCGTAAATAGGTTCGTATTGGAATATAGCGCCCTACGCCAGTCTCCCTCTTTACCGACAGTGTGGCAGACTGTGTCGCCACGGTGCCGTTGCGCCTCTCGTAGATATACTCGTACTATGCATCACTTGTGCCGCGACCGTTGTCGCATTACGTGTCTGAATAAAGCTTAATTACTTTTACGATAATAAAACTGTGTTTAATCGTTATTTCAATCCTAAATAACCCTTCAGGTTGTGGGCCCAGCACACTTCAACTGTGCGTGATTAAAATTTATCATAAATAAAAGGATTGGAAGCGATAAATCGGAAAATCCAAAAAGGGCGCTATCGGGCGGCCGGGCACGTGTCCAGGTGGATCACGCGATACAAAGCAATATCCAGAAAGAGGAAAAATCGAGACGGGCTGGGTGAGTGACAGCTGACGGGAAGAAAAAATGAAAAGTACTCAGAGAAAAAGTAAGAACTGAAAAATGCATTAATTAAGTGAAGTGAATTGGTGAGAACGAAAAAATAGAAGGGATCAAAATGACGGCTGGAAATCAGTTGTCCACGACGCCGACCTGAAATCGAGAATTTTAGATTAAAAAGAATTAATAAAGAAATCCCATTAAATTCACAAAAATCACTGAAAAGCATAAAATATCTTTCGTCATAAATAAAATCATATTTAAAGAAAAACAAAAGAAGAAAGCCAAGTGACGCCGAGACAATAGTTTCTCGGTGGGGAAGGCAAGCACAGGCTTCAACAGGCTTCAACAAGTAGACGCAACGGGTGAGTTACGCGCGCAACCGGGGCGCGTCTGAGAGAGAGGGACGACTGCAGTCCCACACACATTGCTCGAGCAAGGCGAGAACAAAAA
>NW_021680444.1:217832-254065 GCF_001412515.2 Diachasma alloeum | reverse complement strand
AACCCTATCTCCCAATGGCAATCTTGGTAAATAACCAGTAGGATGTGAATCTGGGGTGACTGCGAGAAATACTGATTTTCTACTTCTGGGTGCCAAAATAATTATATTTTCCGTGGTAAAATTAACTACCTGATCTCTTAATTTCAACGTTTGCATCTCATAGTCTATTGCCGCCCTATGTGCTATAAGAAATGGCGTGCCAACTATCCCGTCCTGTTGAGTGGCTAATTCACCCCCCACGACATGGAAAGTTATTTTGATACCAAAATCTGGGAAGGCCACTGTCCCCCTAGTTCGGAGTGAGTCGTTTCCCACGCCATTAATACGGCATGTGAAAGTCCTATCAATTTCATCGGACGGCATCAAAGCGCTTTCCTTGATTACATTTAACTCCGCCCCCGTATCGATCATAAGGGTAAAAGGACAAATTTGATTTTTACGCTGGAGGATAATGGTGGCACTTCGTGGTAATTCTTTTAAATTCTGTACAGGGTAGCTTCCGAATGCACCGATCGATTGGGTTTGGGGAATGCCACGCAATTCACCGCCTTTTCCTCTGGACGCGCGCTCGGCGTCGAGGGGCGATTCCCGTTTCCCGATTTCGTGTCACGGCCCTCGCGTTTACGCCTATCATCATTCCATTTTTTCTTTCTACACTCGTTAATCGAATGACCTTTATTTTTGCAATAAGCACAAATGGCAAATTTAGGAGGAAAACCATTTTTAGCAAAACATTTATCGATGGTGTGATTAAGTTTCTTACAAAACGTACAATATTTTTCTTCACCGCATTGAGACCCTTATTTGAGAAATAGTAATTTGGATTTAAAGAATTAGGATTGTGATAATTAGGATTTTCATTGAAAGAAACCCCTGCAGGAGCAACTGGCTTAAACCCGTTAGTAAAAAGTGATGGGTTTCCTGCAAGTGGCAGAGCGTTTATGCTCGAAGATTGATTTTTAATAAGGGGTAGAGGCCTGTATACATAATATTTATTATGTTCAGGATGATAAGTGTCCAGAAAACTTTGAATAAGATTCAGTGTAAGGGATTCTGGACTAAGCCTATGAATTTGCTCATACAATTCCATGAGTACACCTGCACGGTGAATTTGTTGGAGAGCATCTTGCTCGTTCCGAATATATAATTTGAATGCATCTAATTGGTCTCGAGAAATATCTTCATTTTTATGTAATTTATCGAGAAATTGTACGTTATCTAATAAAGATTTTGGGCTAATTGAACCATTAGTTTTCTGAAGAGTGCCCGAGGGTTCGATAACTTTAGATGTAGTAATAGAAGATGGTAATGAGTTCGAAGTTTTAACAGAATCAACAGGATTGGTCTCACTATTTGAAGTATCTACAACCACTGACGCGTTTTCTTCCAACCCTTCGGTACTAGACTCAGTGGTTTCACCTAGAAATCTCCCGTCATCGCTCGACCTTCCTCCTGCGGGTGGAGTGCGTGCTAACGGCATACTTGAATTTAAATTCCCCTCGTTCAAATCGTTTAAACTTTGGGAAGTGACACCGATTTTACTCTTTTTAGGATCGGTCCTGACTATTGGTGTTAACCCACTACGCGTACCTACCATCGTCCCTTTTTTTTTTTAAAACATCGTGTCCCTGTTCGGGCGCCAAAATTTTGTTCGGACAACCGGGTTTAGATTGGAGTGCGAGGGAGAGAAAATCTACCTGTCAGCTCTTACCTGACCGTCACTGGTCACGAACTGGTCGTCTCGATGATGATGAGGTTAACGATGTTATAATTACCTTCTTTTGTGAAATCTAGGGTGGGACCGTGATGTTCGGGATTAAGTATTAAAATACAACAATGATATTCCGCGTAAAGGAAAACACTGACCAAATTATACCGATTGCACTATTTATTTCGTAATTGGAGTAATTTCACGAAAACCCAGGATAAAAACCGTCGGAGGGAAAACAGGAAAAGAGAGAAATAAATGAGTTGGATAATTGTGGACATAGACACTTACAGTTGGTGGAAGGGTTGGACAGGGATTGCTCAGTTAACGCTCAGCGGGGGTTCAGTTGAATCGCGTGACTCAGCTTGGCTCTGCGTGATGACCTTCGGTGGGTGGCGAGTGGGCGGTCGATAATCGAGTCACTCAACAGGGCCGGAGAGGGCCTAGGAGTTGGTCGTCCTCGCTGAATGGTGGTGGGATAGCGGATGCTATCGACTCTGGCCTCAGAGATTCTTGCAGTTGACTCGTTCAGTTGAAGTTAATTGGGGAGCACTACTTTGTACTGGGTGGTTTTAAGACACTGATGATAATTAGGATCTCCTGGTTCTGAGTTCTCGGCTTCGAACTAACTCTCCCTGGCTCCTGCAGCCATTTTTATAGTAAAAACCTGAGGTTTTAGGCTGTCTTATGAGTCCTGCCTCCTGTCTTAATTAGGCCTGCGCATCCAACCAAAAGCTTCTTAATTGTCCGATTTGACTAGACAATTCGATGATTGGTCACAACTCCGCCCCAATTTTCACTTCTATGTCACCGGTAGCCCTTTTGGGTGGGTTTTCGGCTTTTCCACGATTCCATGGGAATAGTTACCACAACACTAGCCTGGCTATTAATTTAAGTGCGAAAGCCCATTATGGTCAAACTTCTATTGATGGTTATCTTATCTTTATGGCCTAGCCGCAAGTTATCCACAGGATCAGATGTCAGATTTTTCCAAGCAGTTGGAATAGGCGCGTGCCACATTGGCTGTTCCTCCTGGTTTTTTACCTGGCGACAGTTGTCCATAGTCTTTGTATCAATCCTAAAGTGCTCCAACTCATTAGTATGAATCACCCTTTTAACTCTCTATTAGGCCACTTATTGTGATGCTCTTGATAACCGGAGTTTAATTAACTCTTCACATTTGTCATATCACATTGTGACATTAACGATACTGTAGCGATAAATAATTCGAGGTAACATGGGAATATTCTTCGGTTGAAAGAATATAAAGAAAAACAAAATTGAAACAGTTGCGTACGTCGTATGACCCACGTATAGGGTACGTAACAATAATTTTTTTTTGATATTGTGTAATTTGGGACGGTGATACGAAAACTTATATTCATTCGCTGTCACCTCATTTAGAACTTAGAAATCGTGACAATTTTACTTGATTAATTATTATTTTATTACTTACCTTGGTTTGGATATCCAATGCTGAACCCCTAATCGGACCTGGTTCATACTGACCGACAATATCAATTAAATTTGATACTCTCTCTTTTGTCAAACGGAAAATTTTAATGAAATTATTGTTTGTGAGCTCCTCAAATGGGTTAATAGCGTAATGATGAATTCGACGACGATAATCGTTATCTTCACAGGGTTCAAAATTTTGAAACCTATCGAAGTATAAATATCTTCGTAAATTATCCATTTTCACAAACTATAACAATGTTTATTTTTCATACAAAAAATATGTTTGAGATTAAGATTCCTCGTACGAGTTTTCACACGTGTGAATGTGGATGGGGAAGGAGATCCTCATGTGGAAATAAAATGTCATGTGCGGAAATTCATAGTCGCACATGACAAGTGTAAAACTCAGACCCAAGTGTGGAAACCGACGCTCGCACATTCGAAATGCGGAAATTGACGGTCGCACATGCGAAGTGCGGAGCCCGGCACGTCCACATGCGGAACTATCTTCATACAACTCGTGAATAGGCCCCCCGATAACTCATTATTTATCATAGTTAGGGAACAAAGTTATATAACAAAGAATGTGTATTTTTATATTATCTAAATTTTTTGTTTCAAACTTTCTTATCTATTTGCAACCGTTTCCGTGATATGATGGTTTAAACATAGAATTGTTATAAATAAGAAAACTTGACCACAACTTGCAAAACCCGACTTCGGGTTCAGATTCAACATCACCGGCAACGTAAATTCCAATCATAACATTTATTCAATTCGGTTGTGCATGGAGAAACAGGGATAGAGTAGGAATTATTTGATCCTCGTGAAATTCGACCATCTCCGCGAGACCCTCGTGACGTTTGACTCTCGTGAAAATTAACCACGCTTTTGTGACCCCTGTGATCCTTGTGAAATTTGACTATCCCCTTGTGACCCTCGCAACGTTTGATTCGAGAAATTTGACCACACTATTGTGACCCCTGTGACCCTTGTAAAATTTGACTATCCCCTTGTGATCCTCGCGGCGTTGACTCTCGTGAAATTTGACTATCTCCTTGTGACCCTCTCGAGGTTTGACTCTCGTGAAAATTAACCACACTTTTGTGACCCCTGTGATCCTTGTGAAATTGATCGATCAACCGAGCCCGAAGGGCGAGGGTTGATCTAGATTATATGAGTATCTCGCCCGAGAGATGACGTATGTAGTAACATCAGTTATGCCTTACAAGTCACAAGTTTAAAGCAGAATAAATAAAATTTTGAAACCTCCGCCACCTGTATTGGTGGCGCCCCGCAGCGCTCACTCTTGTCATTCTGTTCAAAGCCAATGCGAACTGAAAATTTGTGTTATCCCGTGAAAAGGGTGGGTTGTCAATCATCATTTAAATCTTGGTATCAATGATGAGTAGGAGTTTATATTCATATATAAACTCTGTATGGGTGGGTAATCTCTCGGGCGAGATACTCATATAATCTAGATCAACCCTCGCCCTTCGGGCTCGGTTAATCGATCAATTATATTTCGTATCTCGCCCTTCGAGATTACGTATGTAGATCTTTAGAGCATTCACGAATTTTCTGTTTTTTTTTTTTTTTTTTTATTTCGAGTAGAAAGAACAAAAAACCAAACTGATATATAATTATTGAAGTTCATCTGGTAATAGAACTGTATTAGCAAAATTGTTCTGTTGAACTGTAATAGGGAGGTGATAGAAATCTGCGAATACGCGAGATTTATCGCTCCAGCCTGCAACTCTCTCGATTTCCTCAATGCTGACACCTTTTTCCGCTGCTTTTGATGTTGAGGCGTGTCTGGTACTGTGTGCGGTGAATCTTTCGTCCACTCCAAGATTCTTTAGGGCTGATCTTATCCATCTCCCAATGGTATCGTCTTTCACCGCTTTATGCGGTTTATTCAATGAGATTAGAAGTCGATTTTCATTGCCTCTCAATCCCCTTGTTCTCTCCAAATAATGTAATAAAGTTCTGGATATGCACAGTCTAGGTTTGTTTACGAAGAAAGGTAATTTTAACACTGGTTTTGGATCCTTGAGTTTTGTTGTTTTGATACGATCCGTTATTTTTATCTCAATACCCTTCTCAGTTTGCAAAATATTCTCCAGCTTGATAGCGACAAAGGTTTGTAACCTATGCGCTGTACCCAGAGCCAGCAATATCACAAGTTTGTAAGAGAGCATTTTAAGATCCAAAGACTCAAGTGGAAACCATTTCTCCAACTCTCTTAAAACTGGATCTACATCCCATGTAGAATCGTATCGAGGCTTACTCGGCCGTACCTTTGCACAGCCTTTTACAAATCTTGAGATGAGAGCATTATTAGAGATATCTTCTGCTGAGATGAGGGATAATGCTGCTCTAGCTGAGTTGATCAAACCATGTCCTGCTCCCTGGTGGTATCTTTCAGTGAGGAAATTCAGAATTTTTGTTGGTGAAACATCTAAAGGATCCAGTTGCTGTCTTTGGTTGAAAAACCACCATAATTTCAAAGTACTATTGTATTGTTTAATTGTTGAATCCTGAAGAGATGAAATTTGGAGATCTATTGCTCCTTCTGGAGAGTTCTTCCTGAGGAAAGCCTGCCTGATAACTTGGCGGCTACCAGGGTAAGTTTGGCAGCTAGAGGATGACACATTGATCTATAAGAGAGTGTAAGAAGATTAGGATCCGGTTAAAAATAGACTGGATTGTCCACAATCATTTTTTGAAACATGGGAAACCATGCTTGGCTAGTCCACAGAGGTACTACAACAATGCCCGTTGCTCTATCGGTTTTTATTTTACGTAAAACTCTAGTTATGATAGCAAATGGTGGAAATGCATAAAATTTCCAGGATTTCCAGTTAATAGTAAATGCATCTGATGCAAAAGCTCCAGGATGGGGTCCCCATGCACAAAATCTTCCACACTTCGTGTTGATTCTAGATGCGAATAAATCCATATCAACAATACCAAAGGAGTGTTGTATTTTATCGAATGCATAATCCGCCAGCTCCCATTCCACATCGTCATTGAATTCTCTTGATAGAAAATCTGCCTCGTGATTGTCTTTAGAGGCGATATATGATGCAAAAACCCATAAATCGCGACTCTCACACCAATCCCAGAGCTCTCCAGCAAGTTCATGTAAACTAATAAATTTTGGGCCACCCATTTTATTAATATAAGCTAGAGCAGTGGTATTATCCACCCTCAGAAGAATTTCACAATTATGTAAATGACTTGCAAATGATTTTATCGCGAGGAGAGCAGCCTTTAATTCTAAATGATTAATATCTAGCTGTCTCTCTTCATGATTCCATTGACCTTGAGCTCCTTGACCTTCACAAAATGCACCCCAGCCTGAAAGACAGGCGTCTGAAAAAATCTCTAGTGTGAATGAGGAGCTACGAATCTTTCTTGATGCAATAGGAACTTTTTCCAACCACCAGAGAATGTCATTCCTGATGTAATCGGGTAAAATCATCTCTTTGTTGAAATCCATATTATTTTTAAAAAGGGCTTTAGTCTTAGCTCTTTCCAGAGTCTTGCAATGCAAGGGGCCATATTCCACACCTGGACATGCAGATACCAATGTCCCTATAAACTGGGCAAAATCTTGAATTTTACATTTTTTCTTTGCTTCAAAGGTATATAATAATCGAGTGATATACTCTCTTTTATCTTGAGGTAACTCCATGGTCATTTCTGAAGAATCAATTACAAAACCTAAATATTTACAACGATTAGTAGGTTGGGTCTGCGATTTATTCCAGTTGATATTGAAACCAAGATCGACCAGGAGATTAGCCGTGGTTTCCAGGTTACCTTTGCAAACCTCTGAAGTCTCACCTAGACATAGCAAGTCATCTAAATAAATGACGGATAAAAAGCCCTTGGATCGTAAGCATGATACAACCGGTTTTAGAAGTTTAGTGAAAACATAGGGACTAGTGTTGAGACCAAAAGGTAGACAGGTGAACTGGAAGAGTTGATCATTGAAAATGAATCTGAGGTATTTTCTGCTGTTTTCATCTACTGGCACTAAAAAATACGCATCTTTTAAATCTAACGTTGTCATATACATATTTTTATCTAATAATTTCATCGCTGTCCTCAAGTCCTCTAATTTAAAATGTGTAGATTTAATAAATGCTTTTAATTTTTTAAGATTCAGGATGAATCTGTGACTACCGTCTGGTTTGGGGACTAAAAAATAGCTAGAAATATATTGATTGTCCAGTGGTTGACATGGTTCAATAGCTCCAATATTGAGTAGCCTATTGATTTCAAGCTGAATGTCTACCAACTCTGTTGGTGTCCATTTTTGGTTAGGAATTTTATCCTGCCAAGGTATCTTTTCAGGTGTTATTTTGTAACCCTTTACATAGTGTAGGACTGTCTGATCAGACGTGATGGATTTCCATTTTTCAAAAAATGAGGACAACCGGCCTGCTACCTTCTCTACCTGTAGAGCTGATGATCTCAAAGTTATCGGCGACTGGAACCCTGTCGATGAGAGAAGCTCGATTTCGGGTACTCCTTCCTCGGAGGGTTCTTCAAGGTCGACTGTTTCGGGGGAACCTTTGATTTCTGGCTTGCCTGAGTGCTCGACCTTTTCGCTGGTGGCAAGCCCTTCCAGTTTAAATTACTGGTCTGCCCTGTAAGATTCTTGGGTGGTTGAATCTTAATTTCTTGTCCCAGCTTGTCCATTGTCTTCAATTCCTTGATCTTATCCTCCAATTTATCTCCAAACAGGAAAGAATCAGTTTCCCTTTTCTCAAGAGCTGAAGCAATAGACTTGGAAAGACTAGGGAGAATACAAGCCCTGCGAGCTACCGTCTGAGAACGATGGATCTCTGCCAATAGTCTAGCTGCATCCCAGACTCCACTCAGCATGCCTTTTGGGTCGATCTCCTCGCCTTTAACTAAAGATGTAATAACCGGGGCTAAAGCAGAAAGTGCTGTACCAGCCACATTTTGTGTAATTATGAAGTACTTGTCTCTTTTTAGAGAACCATCGTTTAGGGAAGCAATGATCTCAGGGTTCAAGGTTGGAGCCCCTAGAGCAACTGAGCCAGAATGAGGATATTTCTTAAATAATTCCTCCTTTTCTTCCTTCTTCATAGAGTTTTTCAGCCAGTTATTCCAACGTTTAGCGATACTTGAATGAATTACGACTTCATGCTCAGTTGTCATGGGCTCTTCTCCAATAATTCGGAGAGTGTCATCGTCAATTTCGAGCGGAGTTTCTGTTGGTTGATCCCCCGGAATATCTGTTTTTTCACCTGACCCTGAAAGTACTGCCTCTGACTGCTTCGATTCTCCCTGATTTACTGACTGGTTCAAGTCCTCCGGTATTTCTCCATCCAAATCATCCATAGTAGGACATGTCGACCCTGTAACCAGAGAAGGGGAAAATGTTTTTCCTCGGTGTTCTTAATTTGGTTCTGCCTCACCTCTCGTGTGAGTTCAACCATATAAGCATTCAAACTTGGGATTATCTCTCGTATAATCTCGTTTGAGAACTAATTGAGTCGTCTCATTTCTCGTATGAGCTCTTTCAAAAGGAACAACTTCCTGAAAATTACCTTGATGATCTGGACGATGTGCTTGGACGTTCGTTTCGATGGGTTTTAGAGGTTGGGGCGGTGGTAGGCGACTTACAATCAACTCTTCCAATTTTCTCATCTTCGCCCATATTAACTCGTTCTCTTTTTCTCGGCTGTGGGATCTCTTCTTATGTTTTCCCATCTCGCAAAGTTGAATGGGAACTAATAAAACACTAAATATAATCTTTTTGTCTGTAAAAACGCAAAAAACGGTGTGACTTGCGTTGGCACAAAAAGACGAATGACAAGAGTGAGCGCTGCGGGGCGTCACCAATACAGGTGGCGGAGGTTTCAAAATTTTATTTATTCTGCTTTAAACTTGTGACTTGTAAGGCATAACTGATGTTACTACATACGTAATCTCGAAGGGCGAGATACGAAATATAATTTGACTATCCCCTTGTGACCTTTCCGGCGTTTGACTTTCGTCAAATTTGACTATCTCCTTGTGACCCTCGCAACGTTTGCCTCTCATGAAATTTGACTACCCCTTTATGACCCTCGTGACGTTTGACTCTCGTGAAATTTGACCATCCTTTTGTGACCTTTGTAAGCCTCGTGATGTTTGACTCTTGGGGAGTTTGACCATTGCAACATTCAACCACCATAAAATTTCATCATTCTCTTGTAACCCTTGTGACGTTAGACAGTTGCGAAACTTGACACTTGTGACGTTTAACCCTTGCTCCATTGATCACGAGAAGTTCGATCATTACATCGTCTAATATTTATTAACTTTATTTTAAACATTTATTCCTTCCCAATGTCCATTGAAGCAAGTGGAATAAAAAGTCATGCCGTTGTCGATCGAATTCAAAAGATTAAAACGGAGCGCCAGGCGTTCGGCGCCGTAAAGACTGCGCAGTGGTACTCAAGCGAGGAGTGGGGGACCTGTGGGACTCGCGTCTGGCATCACTGGTCAATAGTCAAATCATGTCCACTCGACATAAGGGGCAATTTTCAATCGCAAGTTAAAACCTCTCCAATAATTTATGACACTTATAAATAATTATTTCATCGGTGGATGCATTCTCTCCTGGACATCCAACGCCGGTCCATTCATCCTCCGATATTTCCTAGATCGTCACCTGAGCCCTCCATTTCCAGCCTCCGTGAGCTGACGCCGCCACTCGTCCCTCGTGCAAGACTATTTTCTGCGCGGGGCCATCCAAACATCAGTCCGAAGATCCAAAACTCCTCTGGACTTCGGGGACCCGATTAGAGAAACTAAGAAATCCCCACGTCGATCCGGCTCCATCCCACGATGTAGTCCGGTGAGCTGTAACGGAATTAGAAGCGATACAAAACAAAATGAATCAATAAAATGGTCCAACAAAAATCAATTTTGACTCTCGCCTCGCCAATAAAGTGATTCCCGTCTGGAAATCCATAACCGCTGAACGGTCGAGAACAAAATCGAAATACCACGTTACACTACAGGGTGTCCCATGGGAATGTGTGATAACTGTTTGATTATCATTTTTTGCTGGAAACAGGGAAAAAGAGAAGGAATACAGTTCCTGATAGAGGGGAGTTGTCATTTTTATTTCACCGGATATTCATTATTGAAACATGTAATTCACCCAACAAAAATAGTAGCTTACAAAAATTGTACGTGACAAGTGCCATTAAAAGTAAATATTTTCGAAATGAGAGCCCTCAACACTGGCGCAATAATCCAAGCGTTTCCTAAAACCTTGGAATACACGTGAACAGTGTTTTTAATGTTGTTTATCAAATTTTCGATTGTTTTTGGCTTGCTTGCGTAACAAGAATCTTTTATGTAACCCCACAAGAAATAATCACACGGATTCAAATCTGCTGAATAGGGTGGCCAATCTATTCCCCCTCCACAAAATTTTGGATATCCCAAACCAAGAACTCGACCGTGATAAACTGTATTAAGAATTTCAAAAACTTCGTGAGTACGGTGGGGAGCTGCTCCACCCTGCATAAAATAAAACCGAAGAATTTTGTTCCTAACATTCTTTTGTACTCATTCCCGGTAACGGGAGATTCGAAAAAATGTAGATAGATACCCTTCATGGAGAGAGCAGCCCAAATAGTGACTTTCTGTGGATGAGCAGATTTCGTAAACAAAAAGTTAGGTTTGTCAGATCCCCAAAATCTCAAATTATTTTTGTTCACGTAGTTGTGTAGCCAAAAGTGTGCCTCGTCAGAAAAAACAATTGCTGTTTCATGCAGCTCGTCCTTTTCGAATATTTGTGCCATTGTTTCACAAAATTCCTTTCGTCTCAGAATCGCCTCCTCTGTCAAACGCTGACACATCAATATTTTATATGGATGAAGTTTAAAAAAAACGTGGAGGATGCGACGCAACGTTGACTTGGTCAATTTTAAATCTTGAGCCGCTCTCCGAATGGGCGAGTTGGGATTTGCCTTGAAATACTGTTCAACTTCATCGACCTTCTCCTCTGTTGCAGCAGAGAATGAGGGACCTGGAAGAGTAGTTCTACCATCATCCAAAAGGCCGTATTCCTCGAAATNAAAAAAAACGTGGAGGATGCGACGCAACGTTGACTTGGTCAATTTTAAATCTTGAGCCGCTCTCCGAATGGGCGAGTTGGGATTTGCCTTGAAATACTGTTCAACTTCATCGACCTTCTCCTCTGTTGCAGCAGAGAATGAGGGACCTGGAAGAGTAGTTCTACCATCATCCAAAAGGCCGTATTCCTCGAAATTTTCAATTATTCTAGAAACCAACGGGATTGCTACGAAAATCTGTAATATGTTTTGTTCTGTCGCACAATCAATATGAAAAAAAAATTATTCTAACCTCCTCAAAGTGTTTTCGCTAGCAACCCGTTTGGATCCAAATTCAATAGGTTACCCCCTAAAAGCTTCACAGTATTTTCTCCCTCTCGAATAGAAGCACTCGATGACATATCTTTTTTCTTGAATTGTCAAATCACTCATTACTGCTAACAAACTAAGGCTCCTGCCACAGTTGAAATAAAACTGACTGACCCCTAGTAAACGTAACACAAACGTAGAGAGTCAAGGTTATTTTGGATGAGTCGGCAGATGAGTTTAGTTTTCACACATTCCTATGGGACACCCTGTATATAGAGAGCCCTGTTATATCCGAAGACAGATAAAACGTCGAGGATTTGAATCGATATCTTACCTATCCCAAATACATATACCAAAAATCTCTAAGGATATTTCTATCCTTAGGTTTAGATTCTTTTATATTGTTGACACTGATTTCTCCTGTTTAACTTGTGGCTAGAGGACTTGGGTTCCGTAATGAATAGTATTTTGTTATTTATCAATCTAATATATGTTGGTTTATTCTGAACTGATTGGGTTTGGATACATTGATGTGAACATTTTCCGGACCCGAACGGGTGTTATGAATCTAATTTGACTCTACTTGGAAGAATATCACACGCTCGCTATTGTCAGCCTTAGGATGGTACGTTTATTTGTAGTTGATTGTGCTGACTTACATTTGATGTTTTAACTTCTCTCTCTCTCTCTCTCTAACTCTGATGGTAGTGAGCTCTTAGTAGCTAGGGTCGTGTCCTTGAACCGTTCCTGGAAGTGTGGTTTTACTATGTCTCCAGGATTGTCGTCACACGTGAAGGAATGTTCAATTTTATTTTGTATTTATGTGGAAAGAGTTCTCAGTCACTGATCAACAAATCGTGTCCCAGCACTCCTGTATACGCGATGATTGGCACTAGTTTTGACTAAAGGTTCCTGAATACCCACTACGCCCTTCTACGTATTCTCAAGGCTCGAATACACCAATAAGGTCACCAAAGATTTTGACAATGTCTTTGGTGGTGAGAACGGTTTCGCGGTCAATTTCGTGGATCACTCGCAAGTGTTGGTAGTTACCCTTCGGGGGAACAACTGACTGAAGATGATCCGAGTATCGGGCATTTATTAGCTTGGGTGATTCACGAAATTGGCCTGGATTACATTTGAAGTATTGAAGAGTAGGCTTATTGTGTAAGTGGCGCAACTTTGGTCAGCAGTAATGCGTCGAAAAAGAATTTAGCAATGTGGGACATAACAGCCCATTTTATCGAGCTTACGGGCCTGGTGATTTTAGATAGCACCCTGCCGAAAAATCATAGATAGTTTGTCTGAGGAGAAAAAGCATAAGTAGTCGGGCTTATAGGCAATGTCATTTACAGGGTGTCCCATAGCATGTCACCAAATAAATTGTGTAACATACCGCAAGGTGTCAGTGCAGTCTAAACTCTAATATATGGTTGAAGTCGAGACTCTCCGCAAATTTCATTCATGCTTCAGTGGCTCGGGAATTGCAGCACTAAAATGGAAAATTTAACCATCGACCGAAAATCATTCCTCATCAAATCATATTACCGAAAAGGAGATTCAGCTACTGCAGCTATAAAAGCATTTCATTCTAAGTATGGCACACACACTGGAGTATCTGATTCGAGTCTCAAACGGTAAATAAAGTGTATGAACTAACTAACCAAAAAATTTTCTTTCCTTCTTTTTTTGAAAATTGACGCATTTTCCGACCAATTATGGGTATTTTCAGGATAATTAAGAAATTTGATCAGTATGGTACACTAGACGATAGAAGGCATGAGCATCCTAGTCCTTCACGTACTGTAACCGCGGATGAAGTTTGTAACGAGATTTTCTCGTTACGGGTTGAAATCCCCTTAAAAAGATAAGTGAACTCTCAAAATTGTTGAAGAGAGATAAGTAGTGACACCTAGAAGCGGCTGAAGAAAGCCGGGACTAGGTAAGATAAACCACAAACCAATGAAAGACCTAAGGCATAGCGGTTATGGGTGAAACCGCGACCCCTGGAGGTCTGGTGGGCGTACTAGTCTATCGCCGTATTAGAATTCGCCCAGCATGTGCTAGGGGAAATGGGGCCGACGTACAGGCCATCCAACTGGGCGATTCTATAGGGTATGTCGGAGTAGGCTAGGGACCAACGGCCAGGTGAAAGGACTGGCACCTCCGTGATCCCGTCGGGTTGATTGGTGGGGATAGGGTAACGGAATGACCTATCGTCGCCGAGATATCCAGACTAGGAGGCAAGGCCCTAGTAAGATTCCGAGGCAGTCGAACGCGAGCGCTTGAACCGAGAGGTTGAAATAATCTCTCGGCGTGCTGGATGGTGGAATGGCTGAAGAAGCCAGGATAAGGAGTTTCGGACTCCACGTCGCCTCGGTGAATAACCGTTGGCGGCGAGCGTAGGGAGATGCTCCTGCATCCCCCACTAGTAAAAAAGGAGTTATTTTGACACACGAGGTGACGACTTTGTTGTTTCCGACGTCATCCGGCTCGGCGAAACAAATACCGAGCATCTGGGCCCGTGGGTCTGGAGTAGAGATCGTCGTCCTGTCGACCCGACCATGTGCCGACATTTGAGTACCCGGAGGCGGTGACGAGCGATGACCGAAGCAGTAACTGGTGGCCGAGAGTATGGGTGGTCGTGAAGTGGGTAACAGTGTTCCACTTTGGTCGGATCAGCCTCTCGGCGTCCCAGGCTCTGAGGAGTCCCGGCTGATTCGCATTTAGCTCTGAAAAACTCCCCCGAGTCGAAAGACTCGGGAGGAGAATGAACACTGGCAAAGTCGAAAGATTCTCCAGGAGGTCCTGAATTTAATTCATCATGGAAAGTGATGCCGCAAGGTATAATACACGGCTTGCAAAGGCTCGTGAGGATGTGGTGGTAATACTTCTGGTGGACCTCGCCCACTCTACCGTATCACGCTGATGTTAGCTAGGCAACCCATTGTCCAGCCAAAAGTCCTCTGAGTGGATGAGTTTGCCTCAGAGGCCGGTTTTCGTCGAACCTCCCGTGAAGGTTCGGCTGGCGTCCGACTATTGAGCGATAGAGACGGCTGAAAAGTAGTTTGGATTTTTCCTGGGTGAACAACCCGGGAAAATATCCTTACAAGTTGTCCGCACAACTGAAGAACATTTCAATATATATCCAAATGATTCTCTTCGAAAGGCTTCGCAAACCTTAAAAGTCTCAAAAACTTCACTTCACCGCATCTTGAAATGGTTTTTAAACTTCCATCCCTACAAAATTTCTGTACATAAATTTTTAAGTGAGGAGGCGATGGCTCGCCGTGGGCAATTTTGCCAAGAACATCACAATTTTCTTGAATCCAAGGAAATGAAGGCACAGAATATCCTCTTCTCGGACGAAGCACGTTTCTACTTGGGTGGCTTAGTAAATAAACAAAATTTTTGCTTTTGGGGGATTCAGTCACCTCACGTTATTGAAACCAAGTCCTCAGACCCGAAAAAAGTCACTGCATGGGCAGCAATCACAATAAAAGGTATTTTCCTTGAATTTATTGAGAGTCCGACAATCAGTGCTGATATTTACTGTGAGTTCTTGAAGAAGAACTTCTTTCCTTGGGCACAAAAAAATCAGTTAGTCAAGAATTTCTACTTCATGCAAGATGGTGCCGCCCCACACAGGACTGCTGGAGTATTTGAAATAATTTTTCCGTTTACAGTAATCGTGTGTTAGCAGCGCATCTATACCAGGTTCGAACGCAGGATAGAGTTCTGTAGTATAAGTGATGGCGGACACTTGGAAGGAATTGTATTGTAATTTTCCGAATATTCCTTGTACAATAAAAAAAGAACAATTATTTACATTTTACTGTATCCAAGTTATTTGCAATTTACTTTGGTCACATGCTATGGGACACCCTGTAGGTAGCGCCATGCCGAAAAGCATAGAAACTTCATTTTTCTGAAGGGAGCTGAGGGATTTGGACTCACAGGCACTGTTATTCAGGTAGCGCTAGGCCAATGAAGTTTTTTATCTTACTGTTCTTCGAGAGGAAGTCGATATCACTTGAGGTCTTGAATCGAAGTTTCCCTTTTGAAGTTCCCTATTATGTCAGAGAGCTCATACCGAGGGCGCGAAGCCTTTTTCGAAATAACGAATGGTCCTTCAAAATGTTACGCTAACGATGCAGAAAATTGTTTCGTGGCTTTAGATAGCGGGTGAAATTTACGCAAAACTACATCTCCGACTTCAAATTCTTGATCTCGGCGACGCAGGTTGTAATAGTGAGCTTGCCGATTCTGGGCTTCCGTTAACGCATGAGTGAAAACTCATCGCAAGGAATCTAATCGCGTCATACGTTCAATCCATTCTTCTGGATTCCGCGGAACGATCTCGATTTGGCCTTCAATTTCGCGGCGCAAAGAGAGCTGAAGTCGGTTCTCGACTAAAGTTAGCGAAAGCAGTAAAATACCGCAAGTGTTGTAAGCGAATCTAAAATCGCGTAAGTGAGCTTCCCACTGCTTTTGATTCTCTCCAGTGAACGCGCGTAGCATCATTTTGATGACACTATTGACGAGATCGACGGAATTCGCTTGTGGATGGTACGCCTGAGTTGTCTTGTGCTTCATTCCGGTCATGTCTGCAAGAGCGCGAATGCCACGGTTCACAAATTCAGTACCATTGTCAGTGAGCAATACTCGGAGATTTCCCCATCTAGAAATAACTTGGTGTTCAATCACTCCGCGAATCTTTTTGCCAGTGGCCGCGCGGAAGGGAACAACTTCAATCCACTTGCTAAATAGATCCTGGATTACGAGAATATAGCGAAAACCTGATTTACTGGGAGTGATTATCCCCATAATATCGGCGGCGATAGTGGTCCAAGGTTTTTCAATGACCCTTCGACCCATCAGTCCTGCAGGGGCAGCTTGCTCCACTTTGCACTTTTGGCAGGGAGCGCAGTGACTGACAAAGGTTTTAATGTCATTTAGTATGGACGGCCAATGATATCTGAGAGAAACTCATCGATAGGTCTTATCGATACCTAAGTGACCAGATTGAGGTAACTCGTGAGCTTCTCTCATCACCTGTTTCCGTAGCTCGTTAGGTAGCCCAAGTTTCCACGCATCTAAATCTTCTGACTCGGTCCTGATGAAACGATTCGGACGGTGAATATATAATTGATCGTCAACAATTTTATAATCAGAGAAATTATAGGGAGCATGTTGAACATCTCAGTATCGACGCTTATACCACCTGTCTTTCGTCTGATTGAAGGTAGCTAGAATTTCACGAAAGGTAGTAAGAGTCTCCTCTTCAGGATTAACTAGTTCCTCTGGAGCTCAAGATAGCTCAAGAGAACATCGGGGACATGATAGAGTGCCCCCTTACGATGAATGATACTATAATCATATTCCATTAAACCGAGAGCCCACCTAGCGAGTCTACCGGTCGGATTCTTCAAGTTATTTAGCCAACGCAAGCTACTATGGTCGGTGATAACTGTAAAGGCATAGCTCTCGAGGTAGCAACGAAACCTTTTGATGGACCATATCACAGCGAGACATTCTTGTTCAGTAACAGTGTAATTCCTTTCGGCATCGGTTAGGGAGCGACTCGCATAGGCTATTACCCTTTCTACGCCATCTATTTCTTGAGTGAGTACGGCGCCAAGGCCTACACCACTAGCATTAGTCTGAAGGACAAACGGCTTATCAAAATCTGGGCAGGCTGGCGCAGAAGTCAAGTGAGATTTTAAGGTAGCGAAGGCAAGTTCCTGACCACTAGACCATTCCCATCCCTGATCATTCTTCAATAATTTAGTTAGCTGTTGAGCGCAGGTACCGAAGTTAGGAACCTCCTATACCAGGAAGCCATACCAAGAAATCTACGTACCTGTTTTAAGTTCTTTGGCGCGGGATAATTTAATACACGATCGACTTTTTCGGGATCGATCTGTAGTCCGGCACTATTTACGAGGAAATCAAGGTAGCGTACTTGTGAACAACAAAAATGACTTTTCTCGCAATTCACGACTAAGATAGCTTCTTTTAATTTTTGGAGGACCTTCTCCAGGCAGACGAGATGCTGCTCACAGGTACGAGTAACGATAATTATATCATCGAAATACACGAAAACGTTTGGATACATAGAAATCCCGATTACTTTATCGATCAACCATTGAAAGGTAGCAGGAGCATTAGTGAGCCCGAAAGGCATACGCTGTTACTGTGATTTCGCGAGATGTGGGGTCTAAAGGTATCTGGAAATATGCCTGGCTTAAATCTAAGGTAGTTATATAGTGAGCTTGTCACAGTTCATCCAGTATGCCAGACATATGCGGTATGGGATACTCATCGCGCTTATTTATTGCATTAACTCTACGAAAATCGATGCAAAAGCGATATTTCCCATTCGGTTTTTTCACCATGATGACGGGGCTGGACCAGTCACTTTTGGACGGCTCAATTATATTCGTCTCCAACATGGAATCTACCTCCATCCACATGGCGTCCCTTAACTTTGGAGTAACGTGATAAGGTTTCTGCGCAATAGGTGGACTGTCACCGACGTCAATGTGGTGCGACGTAAGAGAGGGAACCCCGAATGCGCCTATTGGAGGCGGTGGGATGTTCTTATCGAGAACATCCTGAAGACGCGCGGTTTCGGTGTCTTCTAGGGTGCGGAGTCCGCAACACATGATTACTCGATTGGCCATTTCGACTGGGACGAATAATAATCTTTTCTTGGGGTTATCTCGATAGAACCAGGTTTGATCGAAAAAGTCAATGACGATTCGCGCAGCGAGTAGGAAATCTTAACCTAATATAAAATCTTCAGCTAGCTTCGGAAAGAGGTACGCGAAGGCAGTGATCGTGCGTCCCCCTAATTTTCCGTCGACTTTCGTCAAGGACTCAACGTATTCCACTTGGCTCGCCGCGCAAATGATACGTTTCCTAGATACAGGTAACGAAGCTAGCTTAGCCCGGTGCAAAAGCTTGATGCCGACTGGACAGGTGAAGGTCCTTGAAGCACCGGAATCAACTAAAGCCTGTATGGTTTTTCCACATATCTCAATTTCGATGCGAAAAGAGAGCGGTTTACTATCGGGGGTAGCATTAACGAGAATGTCTTCCGTAAGTAGCTGTTCAGGAGCTATCAAATCTCCTGGATCTGTCCCCGTTTGAGTGAGTTCAAGAGCCCTAGGTAGCGTATTTTCCAGATAGCTCTCTCTCAAATGTTGTCAACTCTCAATAGCACATAATCCGCAATATGAGGGAGCTTGATGAGGTAACTTTACTGGTGCGGGGTTTTCACCGGAAGAGACATCTGTACCGACGAATGACGTCTCAGTAAGCGTTTTTCGAATTTCCCCCCTGATTCTGAGAGTTAGCAGACGCACAATATGTGCAGTTAGTCGAGGAAACTCCGGACTTGCCATATTTGTAGCAGAAATATCGACGAGGGCCAGTGCAATCCTGATGTCTGTGCCCAACATTACCACAATTCCAGCAAAATATTTCTCCCACCAGGAGTCCGGATAATGGGTCGGAGAGGTCGGTCTCGCCCTCTTCTTCCTGCCTACTTACTTCCGCCTGATAGATCTAAACGGGTTCCGGAACTTGCGACGTGGATGGAATAATACCATCCGAGGGAGCCTGCCCCAACTGTCTAGCCTGATTAGGTAGCTGCTGAGAAGGTAACTGTTGAGCAAGTAACTACTGAGAAGGTAACTGTTGCAAAGGTAACTGTCGATAGGGCCACGGCTGAGAAGGTAGCTGATGCGACGGTAATTGTTGAGGAGTTACTTGTTGAGAAGGTATCTGTTGAGAAGGTAGCGACTTTCGAGTGAAAGTCCTGGAAGTGACTTGACGAGAAGGTAACTGGTTGTTGCGCCCGAATGTCTTACGTCGGGATTCCATTGCTAAATCCATGAGTTCATCCTCCTTATAACCAACGTCATCTTGCTCGAAGTAGGGAGCTTCATCGCTGGGTGCTTTATCCAATGCGTAGGTTTCAAATGTTTTATTGGGGTTCCATCCACGGTGGGTGGATGGCTTGGAGGTAGCTCGAGAGGGACGGTAAGTAAAGCTAGGGCAGAATGATTCCTCTGGACGTGGAGGTGGTCTACGCCGACCTTCACTCTCCAGAATCTTTTCATACATCGTAACTTTGCGCTCTAGCTGGTCTACGGTCGCGGGGAGTTCGGGAATTTGAGCCTTCTATCTGAACAATAAGTTCCAGTGAGCATAGCGAACTCGTTCGGTATCGGGCCATGGAGGTCTGGTCATCTGGAACAAACATTTCATGCACGCAAAGTAGTCCCTAACTTTGTCGTACTCTCCCATAGTACGAGCGGTGATTCCGTTACGCAGCGGAATTTGGTATTCGGCGTTAACGAAATAGGTACGAAGCTTTTCTTGCATTTCCTGCCAGCTAATACCTACATCACCGAGTCCTCTATACCATACTAAGGCTGGGCCCCGAAGGAAAAATGGGATCGCTTTTAATACAAGATCCTCGGGCGCGGAAATAAAATTCACGCGTTCATCGTTCCGGCTAATGAAGTCGTCGACATCTTCATGAAGATGTGCACCGAATTCGATATTCCAACGCCTCATAATGTTTAAGAGAGCTGAGGGAGAGAGCGGGCGATTGGGATTATAACCATAATCGTCCTCGAATCTTTCGTAATCACGAAATAACTGTTGGATTCTTCGCCTAGGAAGTAGCTCATTCTGATCATAGAGGGCCATGATGGCTGCGATTTGTATTTACATAGGTAGCATGTGGCTGATTCAGGCCGATTCCTGCATCAGGCACATAGGTAGTCCTATAAAGGACTGAACCGTAGGTAGCATTTTAAGGAGCTGAACCGTAGGTAGCATCAGGAGGAACTGAACCATAGGTAGCGTTTGCTGCACTGAACGGAGGGCCCATGTTTGCTTGAGTAGAAGTGGGAATGTTTTGTCGAGGTAGCACGTTCCACACCTGCTGGTAAGTATTTTGTACGGAGCTGATTTGGATTATCTGTTGCGAGTCCATTCCGAGGACCCGAGGTAGCATTTGTCTTCCGGTATTGAGTTCCTAGGGGAACCAATTCAGGGGTAATGGTTTCGTTATCGCCCTGACAACTGGAGACGCTAGATCGATTATCATCGTCTACTCCCGAAACTTCGTACGTCTCGCTATCGGTATCGAGATCTGCAACTTTGACTTTCTTCCGGCTAGCCCAAAGTTTCACAAGCTTGGAGGGAGCCGGTACTTTTAGCAATGTATCTTTTAGATCAGTTTAACTCTCCTGAGTCACTTGATTAGATAGCTGAGATAACTGGGATTCCTCTCTCAGTTTCTGCGAAGCGGAACCAGAATCCACGGTCGTTTACGAGGTATCTTGAGGGAACTGATTTTCGATATATTGTACGTTAATTGGTGGCATCGTACGGCCGTCTCCAGTAGCGGAGGTCGTGGTAGTAGCAGGGGGACTTAATTCCTCGGGAGGTAATTCCCCCACTCTTACTTGAATTTCATTATACAGGGTGTCCCATCTGAAAAGATGCGGCTAAATGTCTCTCAAGGGGGGCGGGTAACAAAAAAATGTTTGATACAAAAATTATAGGGTTTCGAAGGGGACATTCGATGTTGTTAATATTTTGAGCTTTGAAGCTCACGCTTGCACACTGCAAGTACAAAGTGCTTTTTCTCAAATGGTAACCGCATTTTTTACTCCAACGAAACTTGTTGACCTTAATGAGTTGTTTTCAGAATCCTCGTCATTTATTTAATTTCATCTCATTTTACTCGAAAAATGCCACAAAAACGAGTTCTGTGGTCGAATTCAAGATTCAAAGGTAATTACGATAGAAAATTTGAAAAGTCCCAACTAACAATAAGAGATCAGTTTGTAGGTAGAGATCTGAATACTCCCTCAATGTTTTGATATTAAATTCACTCCAAACATTAAGAGCATGTTGATCATCTTCATCAGATATCTGCTCATCAGTCACACATGTGGACGTCCACATTAAAAAGGACTACTTTGTCGATATAATGTTATGTTTACTCTGATAATATTGGGAACATTTCGCATATTTTGAGCTCAAATTTATCTTCATGGGGTCAAAAATGACGTCGTTGGAGAAGATGGAAAACAAATTTAACATTGGTGCAAAAGGCAGTTGCTGAGCCAAAAACGTGAATATCTCGGAAACTAGAATCCTTTTTCATGTGTGACGTCCACATATTATCAAAGGAGAATACCCCCTTTCTACTCAACAGATTGAATTTAGTAGAATCAGGTTGATATTTTCTTGTTATTTCTTTATGATCGTTATCAAGTTAATTCGCCAATCTCTCACGATTGCTACCCATGTGTGATGTCCAGAATTTTTATAAAAATATTAAATGGAAAATAATATATATAGACATAATGCAAATTAATAAGTCAAATAATTGACGAAACATTTCATCACTTAAAATCAATAAATACAAAAACAATGGAATTGAGAGCATCAATGATGAAATGTCTCACTCAACATGCCCCCGTTTCTCAATATCAAACAAAAACCCCAAAAGCCGAGTGAACTACTTTCCTTAAGACGATTTAAAAGTGGGAAAAATCATATGACATTTTCTACCAATTAAAAATTGACTCGTTGGAGCCCCCACGAGTCAAGTGGCTCGTAAAGATCAATAAAAACTCCAAAAAAATCAAAATTAATCAGTCTTGAAGCAGCGACGGAGCAGGAATAATTCTGGTCGAAATAGTTCACTTAATCGGCGTATTTTTCAATCCTTCAATACAATACAATAATTCGTAGTGTCAAAATTACGCTGAATAGTTGCCGAATTAATAGTAGGCTACGAACAATTGGAATTATCCGGGAATCAAATTTCCTTAACCAAGAGGGGTGATTTTTCTTGCATTTAAAGAATTAGACTATTGCGAAGCGTTGTGGATAGTTTGACCCAAAACTATTAACTTCCATTGTCCTGAAAGTGTTTTTGTGAGAGTATATATGATAGCCTCTAGTGAACCTAGTTGTTGGTGGGGAAATTGCGAATTCAACCAAGGATCCATATTGAAAAATTGATACGTAAATGAAACCGAACTGTAATCAAATTTTGTGAAACAATTAGAATCAGATCCTTTAGATCATTCCAGGCGTAGGAATTTCGAATTAACTACATATAAACTTGTAAAATGCAGACTTATGCTTTTGTAAATGGCGTGTCTTCAAGTATTTATCTGCTCTGTATGATAGCAGCTTCATCTCTGTTGAAAACCACTCAATGCAATGTGGACCACAATGGGTTTTTACTTGTGATAATGAATCATCAAAAGCACATTTCACATAGGATACTATGAGGGATATCATGATCATTCTCTTTTGACTCTATTAAATATTCTAAATCCGCATGAACGGCAAATGGGACGGTTTCTGCATGTTTGAAATTCTTAAAGTTCAAAANTAGATCATTCCAGGCGTAGGAATTTCGAATTAACTACATATAAACTTGTAAAATGCAGACTTATGCTTTTGTAAATGGCGTGTCTTCAAGTATTTATCTGCTCTGTATGATAGCAGCTTCATCTCTGTTGAAAACCACTCAATGCAATGTGGACCACAATGGGTTTTTACTTGTGATAATGAATCATCAAAAGCACATTTCACATAGGATACTATGAGGGATATCATGATCATTCTCTTTTGACTCTATTAAATATTCTAAATCCGCATGAACGGCAAATGGGACGGTTTCTGCATGTTTGAAATTCTTAAAGTTCAAAATTTTATTTTCCTCTTCAGGCAAGACCATTCGTACTTTATTCAAATTTTCCTATGATAGATCTATGGGGATGAGTTGGTTTTTCTTCTTCTGTTATTATTACTGCATATTTTTCATTAATTTCTCTGCAAGTTAGCTTTCTGATGGTTTCTTCAAATGTAACGTTTCAAATTCATTCAAGTAGGTATTAATAAAAAATTTCTATTACCATTTAATCGAAGTGCCGAGGGAGAGAGAGAACCGTAAAAAAGACAATCAGTTATGGAGAAGAAAGGAATAATAAGAATAATGATGATAATATTCTATTAAGTTGAAGATCTGACAAAATGAGTTGACAATGAATCTCATTTAATAGAATGATAAACAATCAATTATACATGATAGAAGGAAATAATTTCCAAAATANCAATCTCTCACGATTGCTACCCATGTGTGATGTCCAGAATTTTTATAAAAATATTAAATGGAAAATAATATATATAGACATAATGCAAATTAATAAGTCAAATAATTGACGAAACATTTCATCACTTAAAATCAATAAATACAAAAACAATGGAATTGAGAGCATCAATGATGAAATGTCTCACTCAACATGCCCCCGTTTCTCAATANCCAAAATAACCATAAGGAAGCGTATTGCTAAGGGCAATTTGCCGCTTGTTTCAAAGATATTATTAATTTTTTCGAAATAATCACAATATTGTTTTCGTCTTCTTCGCATATTTGACAGATATTATCATAAAGAATATTTTAACACCAAAAAACCTCTATACGTCTTACAATCGATGTTTTTGAAAAGTTTTTGAAAAGTTTTTTCATGTTTTGAAATGTTGGCAAATGTTTAAAAATGTTTTTCAAATGTTTTTTAACGTTTAGAAATGTTTTAAATATCTTTTTCAGCTGCTTGCAAATGGTTTTTAATGTTTTCCAATATTGGTTCCGAATGGAAACATTGTAATCGTTCAAATTTAAGGTGTTGATTTTTCTTGATATATTGAATCATTATGATGCAAAAAGTCCAAAAGTACAATTTTTAAACCATATCCATACGTATGTCTGTATGTGTGTACTAACCTGTCTCCCGGTGGACCTATAATGGAATTCACTTCGTGCGTGCGTTCAAAAGATGAAGACAGTGTAGAAAGACGATGTGAATTTTTTCAGATTTTTTGAGACATTTTTAGGGGCTGCATAAAGTTCTGAAAGTTCTTATGAGATTATCCATGTGGAAAACGCGATGAAGTAAACATTTACGATTTTTTCGTGGGAATATTCTAATTCTCATAATGATGTACTGGAACATGTTCTCAAAGAAGTCAAGAACAGGATGAGTATTTTTCCGCATTCCTCAGTTCATTTGTTGCGTAATTGAAAAGTATGAATTTGGGTGAAAATGACGACTTTCAACAGCGTTTAAATGCCTCTGAAAATGAACCACTTCTCCTGGAATTGCGCCAACAGATAATGCAACTATCTGCCTATAATCTCGGAAAACGATGAGCATTTCAGTTTTTTCTAAACCCGAGAAAAATGCAAAAGAAAAAATTCTGATTTCAGGGAGTGACAACTGTTCGGATTACTCAGTCTCATAATGGAGGCCATATACTTGAAATGGAGACGGTCAGTCAGCTGGCTCGACCCTTGCTCGCAAAGGACTACGCCTTTAATTACCCCTAATATATCATAGCATACCTTCTTTTTTGAATCTACAAAAATTATATTTTTTCAATAATTCCGATACGAAATTACTGCCATGGTATTTCCCATTTTATAACGATTCCTGTGAAACTTGATTGACGAAAATATCTTGATTAGAACTGATGTTTTGATGCATAGCCTGTTATAGATTTTATACACACTTTCAGGTTCATTGAATTGCATCATAGGACTTCATATTTTTAGGATCTCTAAACACGAATATGTTGACCGTTTTTTCAAGATGTGGTTATTTTTATTTGTTTATAACAATTCAATTGTTTATAGCGCGATTTCGCGAAAACGGTTTGAGTTAGGCAAAAAAGTCTTAAACAAAAAATGTACCGCGTCCAAAAATACAAATTTTTTGTTTTATCATTTTGATTTTTATCTCTTACATTTATCGAGTTATCACCTCTCAAAGCATGTTGTGGAGAGCGGGGACGCCCGCGCGTGGCCCAGTGAAAACGGTTAGTAATAGAAGAAAACAGATCAAATGAAAATTGTTCCTTATTAAAAAGTAATTAATAATTGTTGTATGATATTTTTCTGTAAACCTAACGGTTCACGAAATAATCTTATAGAAACGAGGAAGATAGCCCCAATTGTCGTTTCACGCGATAAGAAATCCAAATTATGCTGGTCAATTTTTCAATTAATCAAATAGCGACATAATAAAACTACTAGATCGTTTTCTGATGAATAATTCTCATTAGAAACTTGGTTTTCTTCTCCCATTATTTAGTGGAATACTTGACCGGCAAGACGGCGAGTACTGTATATTGGATGTTCGGTGATGGTGTAAGCGACATTTAGGCAGTACAAGCCGTATTTTCGTTGAATTATTCCACAAAAAAATCGGAGAAAATAAAAAGTTTATAATAAAATGATTCATCAGAGAACGGTCTAGAAGATGCAGCGCTTCACAATTTGATGAATTGAAAAATTCCCCAACATAATGTGGATTTCACATTGCGTGAAACGGCTACATTGGGCCTATTTTTCTTCATTTCCATCCAACCATTTTGTCAACCGATGAAGTTAGAGAAAAATGTTATAATACAATAATCATGTATTTTTTAATAAAACCCATTTTTTGTTTCAACTATTTTATTCGCTCCTCAACCGTTTTCATTGTTTCCTGAGCGAAGTGCGCAAAGAGTCACGCATGCACGTCTCCGCTCTCCGCGACCTACTTCCAGAGGTGATAACTCGATAAATTTGAGAGACAGAAATAAAAATAATGGAACTAAAATTTATTTTTATTATTTATTATTAATTATTTTTTTATATATTTTTCTAAACTCGAGGAGTTTCGGTGAAATCCTTAAATATTCTTCAACATATTCATGTTCAGGGACACCAAAAATACAAATTTGAAGCCTATGGGCACTTTGAATAAATTCACAGTACATATTTTTCAATCCCGAAAGATAAAGTGTCGTCCTTGGACGAGCTTCTTTTCCAATACTAATGAGAATTATGAAATGTGATACTCAGCAGCGAGATTATCGATTAATCATCAAAATGATGTTTGAGTTGTTTTATTCCACTGGGCTAGGGGAGATTCAAGCAGTAAAATTTGTTAGAGATCGAGTTATTAGTTTATTAACTCATAGAAGCAATTGGTGAGACAAATTCCACATTCCAGAAGAGATTCCTTTTGAAAATACAGATTAGTAACATAATTATCTCTTTCCTCCCATGTCATCGGATCAGAATCCAAAAAACTACAATCTATTTTCAAAATCTCGAAGAATTTGATTGTATTCTTTGTAGCGAAGGAATCTAGGCTCAATTGTTGAATTAATTTTGAATCATTAATACCCGTTGTTCTTTTTTTTTATCATTGTTGAGCGCAGAACGAGATTTTATAGCTCGGCACATCTTTCTATTTAAATCTAAACTTACGCTTTCGTCAAAAAAAGGCAAAGCAATCAACTCCTCTGATAAATACCAGAGATGCTTCAGAAATTTATCGAACACGGTTTTCCAGACCTTCGACGCAACAGGGCTGGAACAATGGGAATTGGCTGCTAACTGTTTCAAGAGATGTAAATCGTTTTTCAGAGCTGTTACTACGTGAGAAGCTGTGAACCAGGTCTTCTGATAGACCAGAACGATGAAAATGCACGTGTCTCTGAGACTTGATTTTTCGTGGGACGTCAGATGAAACTGGTCTCTGAACAGGAAAATTTTCAGCGAATAGATAGCTTTGGACATCCACCGAGCACGATGAATGGGCCCCAAAGCTCGAAAACGATTTCCTCTCGGTAAATTTCCACCAAGAAAGATTACCACCAGTTCGACAAATTCTCTGCAGTCCCTACGGATGTTTTCATTCTGTAAAATTTACAGAAAAATAGAGCTTTCCATTATTAATATTCATTTTTCCAATTTCATGAATCTTTACAGTGTAGAAAAAAAATTCAACAATGCAAGTCAAACATGTAAACATGATATTATGGCTAACCTTCGATTGCATTTCAGCGAATGCGAGAATGTCTGCCAAATCATCATGCACGGCTTCTTTTATTGTAGCATCGTATACTCCTGGAGAAAATTCTGTGTTGTTAATTTTCTTCCATTGTCCTTGGAACCTCTTAAAAATTGGAACATCAGGTCCAGAAGTACGCTGCATTGATGTTTCAAAAGCTGTTTTTAGCAGGAGTTCAAAAATATGGTGACGACAGGCTAAATATAACAGATCCCATCCGAGTAGTTTTGCCAGTAAGATGCATGCGCCATTCGTACTACCAGTTTTGCTTGCAGTAGTGTCAAAAACCATGGCGCATACATAATCGAAAAGATTAAATTCTTTCAAGGAATCGTATACAGCTTTAGCTTGCTGCTCTCCAGTTCCTCGCTTGAGTCCAGGGACCCCGAGCAATTGATGCCATTCATGACTTGATACGAGGACTGGAAGGCAATCAATTTTTTCATTCTTATCTTCCAATGATGATAATCGTTTGCCATCCCGGTGAACACATAGAACATCACACGGGCTCATGGTTCGCTTTATTTCGAATTGTATTATTCAGAGACTCGCGATATTCTCATCGACTTCGACAAACAGTCTCCCGGCTCAAATGAATTTCCTCCAAACAAATCCCGAGTTCAATGAGAATGGCAGCTATTATTCGTGCCGCCATCCGATCGCTAATTTTGGCTCTATCCAAAACCGCCGTAATATTTTGGCTCATTATCCTACGTTTTTTAGGTTTCGTGGCCGCTGAAAGAGCGTCGAAGTCACTGTCCGTGTCGTCACTCTCATCACCGAACTCTATTTATCTTGGAATTTCATCGAAATCTGCTTCATCTTCGTCGAATACATAATTTCCCAAATCTGTGGCAATTCGTTCATTGAACTTGAAAATGAAAGGAACGAAACGAAAATTATGATGGGATGGCATCAACGAAATTCTTAATCCCAGAAAGAGAAATCCGTTTTTTTATTCGAATAATATGGAAACTCATTGTTTATTGCGACTTACCTTGTTTGAATAACTCTGTTTTTTCTCCTCTTTCCCCTTTTTCTACGCCAGGAAGTACTCAAGTCCCTGTATCGATAATTCTATCCAAGCAACCATTTCGTCATTTTTCTTGGTGGAGAGTTAGAAGAGGCTTTATTTCTTCGTTTCTCAGTCTGCTCACTTCTTCTTGATGAGAAATATCAAATAAATCATCCAACATGCACATAAAGTTCATCGTTTGTATTTGATAATTCTCATATTTGATAATTGTCTCTCTAGCAATGCACCAAACTTGCGAATCCTTTTGTACTCTTTCACTAAGTCTTTCATCTTCTTCACCGCGTGCGTCTGGTGGATCATGGGAATTTCCGCATACTCCCAGAACATCACACACTTTTGCCAAACACACTTCATAGCTTTGGGAGCGGTGAGTTTCGGGGTTCCACTTTGGGTATAATGGAAATAACATTTTAAAATCTACCTGTTCGAAGGCAACTGGTTACCACAAATTTCTGGGGTTATGTTACCGACCAATGGAACTACCGTATTTTGTCGCGTTTCCGGCATATTAGTTTCTTTTATCCACAAATTCAAATATTTACTATGAGAGTAAAGTTACAGTGACGATTGCAGCGATGTCGACGGTTTGAAAGCCTTGTTCTAACTGAGCTCTGATGCATAAAAGAAAATTGTCAGGAGGTATTTCATTAGAAGGACAAAATGGGTGAGGTTCTCTAGTCCTAAACTTAAATGAAAAACGAATGAGAAGTTGGGTCTGTCGCCTAATTTGTCGAATAGTTATGAATGGTCACCAAGGTTTTCCCGATCCTCAGGTAATATTCGTGTACTATCAAGCTGAATGACTCCTAATTGACATCCACAAATCCTCTACATCGAGGAAAAATTCCTGGAAATTAGTACTATGGCCGATGCAGAAATTCAAACACCACAGGTACGCCTATCAATAAATTCGATCTCCATGAAGGGAAATTCTACTAAAATTAAATTAACGGTTTTGAAAGTGTCTATTACTGATTTTGGAGTGACAGGGAAATTTTTCCGAACAAATAATTTTGTTTCTTCATTAGCAAAGGAAAAATGAGTGAAGACTAAAATAAAACTGAAGAAAGTCTTTCAAGTCTGCAACAAATCCAAATTGGTTTCCATGATTTTGCAAAAGTTACTGTAGTTACCCCGATTTTTCCTGCCGTTAATAGGGGGAATTTTCATTTTTTTTATCACACGGCTTATTTCATTTGTCTTTTACAATTTAGAATATGGTCCGCTTCGGAATGATCTTTTGTAGATAGAATAACGATGCTTGCATTTGAGTATTAAGCTGGGCTTTCGACTTTTTTTTCAGTCACTTTAGAAGCACATATCTCGGAAACTATTGAGAAGTTATCGAGACCTAATGTGAGAAAAATGTGCGGAATTTCCCAATGAATCAAATGGATTTTTAAAAATTTATTTCGCTAAGTGAAATAGTTATCGAGATATCAATATTTGTTTATCGGAGTACGCTGAGAACTCAGTGCATCTTTGTCTCACACAGGAACTTGTACGTTGGCCTCTCTGTTCCTCTGATCAAGAGCATAAAGAGTAGACGCGCTGGTCATGATAGCGACAGGGATGCAACTATAGAAGCTCCTGCGTGAAACAGAGAAGCACTGAGTTCTCAGCGTGCTCCGATAAACAAACATTGGTATCTCGATAACTATTTCACTTAGCGGAATAAATCAAAAACCATTTGATTTGTTTCAAAATTCCTCGCATTTTTCCTATAGCATGTCTTGATAACTTCTCAATAGTTTCCGAGATGTGTGCTCCAAAAGTGACTGAAAAAAAATAAAAATCAAAAGCTCAGCTTGGCTTTATATCACATGTTTTGAGAATTTGATTCCGAGCAGTTTGAAAAAAAAATTATCGAAATCGGTGAATTTGGGCGAAAAGTCAATAACAAACTCGTTTTTTTTTTCGCCCGCCGACTGGACTATGCCTCCAGGTAGTTCGGTCGACCATCCCGGGTAGAGTTCCTTGAACGAATTTCCAGCGCCACGGAGGGACACTCGATACCTGACAGAGACCGTCATAAAGCCATTTGACTTTCACCAAACCTCATAACTACGTACTGCCAGTAGGTCAAATATTTTCGTGAAACTTTGAATTGTTTATGCAGCCCCTAAAAATGTCTCAAAAAATCTGAAAAAATTCACATCGTCGTTCCACACTGCCTTTCATCTTTTGAACGCACGCACGAAGTGAATTTCATTATAGGTCCGCCGGGAGATAGGTTAGTGTGTACGTATGTAAACAAATTATGCTTCGATTCTTCGCTAATGAATCGATTGCATTAAATCTCTTTTTCCCTCCCATGTAGGTATTGTTGAGCCCTATCAATCTCCATTAATTAAAATTCAATTCATTTATTACTTATTAAAATTTTTGAATTTTTTCAAATATTTTTTTCACGATAACTAAAAAAAAATGTTTTCAATTAATTGAATTTTAATTAATGGCGATTGATGGGGCTCAACAATACCTACATGGAAGGGAAAAAAAGATTCAGTGCAATCGATTTATTAGCGAAGAATCGAAGCACAATGTGTTTACATACGTACACACATACGGACATACGTATGGAGAGGGTTTAAAAATTGCACTTTTGAACTATTTAAATCATAATGATTCAATATATCAAGAAAAATCAACACCTTAAATTTGAATGATTACAATGTTTCCATTCGGAACCAATATTGAAGAACATTAAAAACCATTTGCAAGCAGCTGAAAAACAATTTTAAAACATTTCTAAACGTTGAAAAACATTTTTAAACATTTGCCAACATTTCAAAACATGAAAAAACATTTCAAAAACTTTTTAAAAACATCGATTGTTAGACGTATAGAGGTTTTTTGGTATTAAAATATTCCTTATGATAATATCTGTTGAATATGCAAAGAAGACGAAAACAATATTATGATTATTTCGAAAAAATTAATAATATCTATGAAACAAGCGGCAAATTGCCCTTAGCAATACGCTTCCGAATGGTTATTATGCAAATTATTTCCTTCTATCATGTATAATTGATTGTTTATCATTCTGTTAAATAAGATTCATTTTCAACTCATTTTGTCAGATTTTCAACTTAATGGAATGTTATCATCATTATTCGTATTATTCCTTCATTCTCTATAACTGATTGTCTTTTTTATGGTTCTCTCTCTCCCTCGGCACTTCGATTAAATGGTAATAGAAATTTTTTATTAATACCTCCTTGAATGAATTTGAAATGTTACATTTGAAGAAACGATCAAACAGCTAACTTGCAGAGAAATTAATGAAAAATATGCAGTAATAATAACAGAAGAAGAAAAGCTAACTCATCCCCATAGAGCTATCATAGGAAAATTTGAATAAAGTACGAATGGTCTTGCCTGAAGAGGAAAATAAAATTTTGAACTTTAAAAATTTCAAACATCCAGAAACCGTCCCATTTACCGTTTACGCAGATTTAGAATATTTAATAGAGTGAAAAGAGAATGATCATGATATCCCTCATAGTATCCTATGTGAAATGTGCTTTTGATGATTCATTCTCACAAGTAAAAACCCATCGAGGTCCACATTGCATTGAATGGTTTTCAACAGAGATGAAGCTCCTATCATACAGAGTAGATAAATACTTGAAGAAACGCAATTTACAAAAGCATAAGTCTGCATTTTACAAGTTTATATGTAGTTAATTCGAAATTCCTACCCCTGGAATGATCTGAAGGATCTGATTCTAATTGTTTCATAAAATTTGATTACAGTTCGGTTTCATTTATGTATCAATTTTTCTATATGGATCCTTGGTTGAATTCGCAAATTCGTCATCAAGAACTAGATTCACTAGAGGCTATCATGTATACTCTCACAAAAACACTTACTTCCACTCGTATAGTTTATTTTGAGTTCGAAATATTTGACAGGACAATGGAAGTTAATAGTTTTGGGTTAGACTATCCACAACGCTTCGCAATAGTCTAATTCCTTAAATGCAAGAAAAATCACCCCTCTCGGTTAAGGAAATTTGATTCCCAGATAATTCCAATTATTCGTAGCCTACTATTAATTCGGCAACTATTCAGCGTAATTTTGACACTATGAATTATTCTATTGTATTGAAGGATTGAAAAATACGCCGATTAAGTGAACTATTTCGACCAGAATTATTCCTACTCCGTCGCTGTTTCAAGACTGATTCATTTAGATTTTTCGATATTGTCGATACGGAGAAAAAGCATTGATAGCAAAATCCAATTTCCATAGCTGTATGGTGTTTGATGATAATGAATGAATGCAACATCCGTATATTTCAAGAAACGTCTCCATGTTGGATTTATGATCCTCGANACCGTTTACGCAGATTTAGAATATTTAATAGAGTGAAAAGAGAATGATCATGATATCCCTCATAGTATCCTATGTGAAATGTGCTTTTGATGATTCATTCTCACAAGTAAAAACCCATCGAGGTCCACATTGCATTGAATGGTTTTCAACAGAGATGAAGCTCCTATCATACAGAGTAGATAAATACTTGAAGAAACGCAATTTACAAAAGCATAAGTCTGCATTTTACAAGTTTATATGTAGTTAATTCGAAATTCCTACCCCTGGAATGATCTGAAGGATCTGATTCTAATTGTTTCATAAAATTTGATTACAGTTCGGTTTCATTTATGTATCAATTTTTCTATATGGATCCTTGGTTGAATTCGCAAATTCGTCATCAAGAACTAGATTCACTAGAGGCTATCATGTATACTCTCACAAAAACACTTACTTCCACTCGTATAGTTTATTTTGAGTTCGAAATATTTGACAGGACAATGGAAGTTAATAGTTTTGGGTTAGACTATCCACAACGCTTCGCAATAGTCTAATTCCTTAAATGCAAGAAAAATCACCCCTCTCGGTTAAGGAAATTTGATTCCCAGATAATTCCAATTATTCGTAGCCTACTATTAATTCGGCAACTATTCAGCGTAATTTTGACACTATGAATTATTCTATTGTATTGAAGGATTGAAAAATACGCCGATTAAGTGAACTATTTCGACCAGAATTATTCCTACTCCGTCGCTGTTTCAAGACTGATTCATTTAGATTTTTCGATATTGTCGATACGGAGAAAAAGCATTGATAGCAAAATCCAATTTCCATAGCTGTATGGTGTTTGATGATAATGAATGAATGCAACATCCGTATATTTCAAGAAACGTCTCCATGTTGGATTTATGATCCTCGATTTACCAAAAACGATTATATATTACTTCTATTAGAACTACATTAAGTATAAATTTGGAGATTCAGCAAAACTCATATATACCGATACAGATAGCTTACTCCATCTGTTTCAAGTAGCAAATATCTATGAGTCTATAAAACAAGACATACACATGTTCGATACATCTGACTATAGAGAGAATAATTAGTGTAGAATGCCCCTCGCAAACAAGAAAGTATTAGGACTCATGAAGGATGAGAATAATGGTCAAATGACGGTTGAATTTGTAGGTTTACGATCTAAAACATACGCATTTAGGATGTTGAATGATGAGAAACCTAAGAAGAAACCTGAAGGTGTTAAAGCTGCTACACTCAGGACAAGCACATTCAATGATTATTTTTTGGTAATGAGCACATTATCAGGAATCAGTATTGAATCTAGATAAAAAAACATGAGGTGCACACAATCTGCTAGCAGAAGATGGTTTTGAGTTGGGAAGATGATGAACGTATGATTTCACTCCATACAACAGATACTCTACCTTGGGGTTATTTCGAACGACTTGTGTAATTATATATATATTCTCAGGTTGTTTCTCATAATAATAATAGTAATGGTAATAACGTATACATTTGAATAAATGAATAAACTTTTTCAACATTTAACGAAGCGTTTTTATTGTTTTAGGTATAGTTGTTTTCTTACAATTATCATACAGTTATCTTAAATATATTCCGTCTATATTCTTCTGATAATATAGTATTCAATATTTCTTGACATGAACTTATTCGACGTCTGAAAGGATCATGATCTCGAGCAATCAGAGTAATAGCAAATTTGGAGGAATTGTAAAACTATTGAAAACGATATTATAACGATTTCAAAAACCATGAGTTAAACTTCACGCTATGAGTTGAGATTCAGTAAACTGAACTTGACTTTGTATTGAGTGTGGATCGTGCAGAGTACGCGAGTTATCCCCACTCCAACTCCCAATGGATGATTCATCATTAAGGCCGGAAACTTCATTTACGAAAACGGCTATTATCAGAAGTTGGCTCCAAATAGGTGATTGAAGTGAGCGACAGGTAGGGTTGGGAAGAAATTGAAACATTGATGTTGGAATTTGCCATAATTCATTGATTGGAGGGTTATTTTGTTGACAGAGTGAGGAAAAGCGTTTGAATGTGAATTTGTTGTTTGAAGAGGGTCAATGGGAGATCTCGGCAATTTCTTAAGGGTAACTTACCAGGGGAGCTATCGGATTCTTTCAGAAGGGGATTAATGGAGGCCACGGTCGAGAGGAGATATTGGGGGTCAGTTCCCAGGGCATCTCTCAGGGTCTTTCTAGGGGGAGTGGGGGTCAGTGGTGGGTATGATAAGGGGAGATATCGAGGTTTTTTGGGGGTCACTCTCCAGGGCAGCTCTCCGGATCATTTCAGGGGGTGGCGAGTCAATGGAGGGGATGATCGTGGGGAGATCTCGGGGTTTTTTTTTGAAGGGTATCTTTCTGCATGAGCTCTCAAGCTCTTTTCAGGGGGGGGGGTCGATGGGGATAAGGACAAGGGGAGATCTCAGGGTTTTATTGAGGGTAACTCTCCAGGACAGCTCTAGGGCAGCTCCCAGGATCTTTCCAGGGAGGGGGGTCAGTGGGGGATATGGTCAAGAGGAACTTTCAGGGCCTTTCGAGGGGGTATTGATGAAAGGTATACTCGAGGGGAGATCTCGGAAGTTTTTTGGGGTTGACTTTCCAGGGGAGCTCTGCGGGTCTTTCTGGAGTGGATTAATGAAGGGGATCGTCAAGGGCAGATCTCGGGTGCTTGTGAAGATCACTTTTGGGGATAGCTCTCTGGATCTTTCTAGGATTTGCCAAGGAGTGTATGATGAAGGGGACATCCCGAGGGGTTCTTTGAGGTTACTTCCAGGTGTCAATAGGGGTGTGGTCAAGAGGAGATCTCGAAAGTATGGTTGGAACAAAATTCCGGAGAAATCTGGGGAACATTTCTCAAAGTAGGGTTGAGGGGATAACTAGGGGGATTTTTCTAGGGGGATCACCGAGATTTTCACGGAACATTTTTCAGAGGAGTTTTTAGGGTATTTTTAGAGGAAATGGCTAAGGGGAGATTCCTGGGGTTCTTAGACGATATTTCACATTTGAAACATACAATCGAAAAATTGATTAGAAAAGTAATTCGGGATTATGATCCAAGTTCTTCATCAACCCATGGACTGCAAATATATTTTTTTTGTAAATATCTCAAAAAAATCCTCAGATCTCCCCTTGACCATGCCCCTCATTAACATGCCCGCCCCTCGGAAAACCCTGAGAGCTTCTCTGTAAAGATACTCCCCAAAAATCCCCGAGATCTCCACTTGACCATACCTCCCATTAATCCCCCCATTAATACCTCCCATTAATCTCCCCCCCCC
>NW_021680444.1:206129-217678 GCF_001412515.2 Diachasma alloeum | reverse complement strand
CTTAAAACAATCTCAGAGCTGCCCTGGAATGTTACCCTTGACCAGGCCCCCCATTGACTCGCCCCCCGCCCCTCTTAACCCATTGAACAATGTAAGTCACCGAAGATATCGGTGTGAGGAGAGTAGGGAGGCCCTCAACGTATCAGTGCGCCATAAGACATGCTCAGCTGGGCACGCATACTACCACCAAATTCCGAAGAGTGGGATACTGTGAGGTTGTTCAATGGGTTAAAAAAACCTGAGAGCTGCCCTGGAAAGTTATCCCCAAAAAACCTCAAAGATCTCCTCTTGACCTTATCCCCATCGACCCCCTCCCCCCCATGGAAAGAGCCTGAGAGCTCATGCGAAAAGATACCCTCCAAAAACCCCCCAAGATCTCCCCACGATCATCCCCTACATTTACTCGCCACCCCCTGAAATGACCCGGAGAGCTGCCTTGGAGAGTGACCCCCAAAAAACCTCGATATCTCCCCTTGACCATACACACCACTGACCCCCACCCCCTCTAGAAAGATCCTGAGAGATGCACTGGGACCTTATCCCCAAAGAATCTCCACGTTCTCCCCTTGACCATACCCCCCATTAACCACCCCCCTCTCTCCTTCGCCGTTAGAAATACCCCGAGAGCTCCACTATAGAGATACCCCCCAAAAACCTCCCGAGATCTCCCCTCGTCCATACCCTCTATTGACCCCCCCCCCTCCCTTAAAATACCCTGCGGGCTGTCCTGGGAACTGACCCCCAAGATCTCCCCTCGACCATGGCCTCCATTAATCCCTTTTTGAAAGAACCCGATAGCTCTCCTGGTAAGTTAACCCTAAAAAATCACCGAGATCTCCCATTGATCCTCTTCAAAACAGCCAATTCACCCTTCAAACGCTTTTCCTCACTCCGTCAACAAAATAACCCTCCAATCAATGAATTATGACAAATTCCAACATCAATGTTTCAATTTCTTCCCAACCCTACTTGTCGCTCACTTCAATCACCTATTTGGAGCCAACTTCTGATAATAGCCGTTTTCGTAAATGAAGTCTCCGGCCTTACTAATCATAGAACAGTTGGGAACCATCGAGAATATTCGCAACCAATCCAGTATCCTATTTCATGCAAGTCTCAACAGGGCTTAGCCGATATCTCCACCGATGACTCATCGATTACATCATCCATTACGAAAGTTCCGCGATTGTGGCGCCAATATCCAATTTCTTACAAGTTCCAACCCGTCAATATATTTCATACAAGTTCCAACAGGACTAAGGGGGAACCCCGACTGCGATAACGTCATCCTTCTCGAATGTACAAGTCTCAGCAGGACTTACGGGAAACCCCCACCTCGCACATCGATGGGTTCTCAGTCTGAATGCCTTACCGATGTCATTTATCTTGAAAATATTCGACCATTGTCTTCACATATTTGCATATGTTTGTAAATGTTTGTAAATGTTGTCCAATGTTTGCAAATGTTTGCAGAATGTTTCCAAATGGTTTCAAATTTTTGCAAAATGTTTGCAGAATGTTTGCAAATTAGGTCAAATGTTTGCAAAGTGTTTGCAGAATGTTCGCAAATGTTTACAAAATGTTTGCAGATGTTGTTAAATATTTGCAGATGTTTAGGACTTACGGGGAGTTCCCCCACCGTGCAAGTAAATCAGTCATCGATGACGTCATTCATCTCGAAATTTCCGCGATTGTGGGGGCAATATGCAATTTTATCCATGTATCCACAGGTTTTTATATTTCATACAAGTCCCACCAGGACGGTTCCCCCACCATATGAGTCGATAACTTATCGACAAGTCCCAACAGGACGGTTCCCCCATTACTCGAATCGATGAGTCATCCTTCTCGAACGTTCCGCGACGGTGGCGCCAATATCCGATTTCATGCAAGTTTCAACATGTCATCATACAAGTCCCAACAGGTCTTAGAGGGATTCTCCCACCACGCGAGTCGATGACGTCATCCGTCTAGAAAATTCCGCAACGGTGGCGCCACCACTAGTATCATATTCCATATAAGTCTCAACAGGACTCAGGAAGTACCCCCACCACGCCCCCGAGTTGATGAGTCATCGATGACGCCATCCGTCTAGAAAATTCCGCGACGGTGGCGCCACCATTCCAGAACCTTCCACGCCTTATGGCGCATCTGGTGGCGATTTGGCGAACTACTGTCCAGAACCCGCCCAGCCGAACTACTATTGTCTTCTATGAAAGTAGAGAGTCATAGTACAATATATGAGCTTGGATCTGTGATTTTACTCCAATGTGATGATGATTCACTTCCGTTCTTCGCCAAAATCATCGATATTATTGTGATCGAGGGTAAAATTCTATTATTTCATCACACTCTGGAGATTCTGTACTTTGAGGAGAGGCTTAATGTATACTGTATCACATCACCGATCAATGTCCGACGCAACGTAATTTCACTGGCCGATTTGATTTTTCCTCATCCCATTCCTTGTTTCAAAACTCCCCATGGTGAATATGTTCTACTTCTGAATCATGAACACACAGAATTCTTTGGATAGACGACCACTTCAACTGTCTTTCCACGCGGAGCATTGAGTTAGAGCCGAATAGACTATTTCGAACCGTTCACTGTATGTTATTATTAATAAAATCATCCAAAGCTATTGAAATTGAAAGACGAATGAAGAGTTCCTCAAAACATTGAACTGTAAAGACTGAGTCATCACGAATGCAGAATAATTGTTAATAATAGAGTTATAATAATTATGAAACAAAATGAGAAATTTTCCTAAATTTGCATTCTTAATATTTTTATCGAATGTACTTGTTTTCCTGTCAGACTTTTCCATGTGTCAAGGTCATGGATAGGCAGGAAATCAACAATAATTATTCTTCTGGAATCTCCTGACATCGTATCTCCCCTGAAATATTCACTTCACTAATCAATCAACACAGGGCACGTAGGCGATGGCATTGGTTGATTCTGTGTGTGTGTGTTTGTGTGTGTGACCAAAATTTTGTGCTACGATTACGCTCGGACGAACGAGACGATTTTGTCTTTTTTTCATGCAATCGATGTGTTTCAACGTTACTTAGAGGTGATTAGATTTTGAAGAACATTGAATCAGCAGTTTTTTAGATTTTCCAAGAAAACTAGCTAAAAGCGCCGAAAAATGAGTGTTTTCTGTAAATTTGATGATTTTTTCTGAACAAACGATGGGATTGATTAGTTTCCATCACAATCGATGTGGCTTTGGATCACCAAAACTGGAGTGAAATTCCAGCGAAATCGTCTCAGCCGTTTTTGAGTTATTCGATTATAAAGTTTTAGAATATAAATTTTCGGATATTCTTTTCTCTGTTAAAATGGATCTATTGCAACTTCGCACTTGATCCACTTCAATACTTTTCGCCTTCAATATTTTCAACTTCAAAATTCTCTAATTTAAAAATTGCCCAACTTCAAAATTTCCCAGCTTCAAAATTGTCTGACTTCAAAATTTTACAACTTCAAAATTGTCTAACTTCATTTTTTTCAACTTCCAAAATTTCCCAACTTCAAAAAATTCCAACTTCAAAATTTTCAACTGTAATTGTTTTACTTCAAAATTTTCCTACTGCAGCATTTCGTAACTTCCAAATTTTCTAACCTGAAAATTTTCCAACTTCAAAATTTTGAAACTTGCAAGTTTTGAACGTCGAAATTTTTCCAACTCCAAATTTGTCCGACTTCAAAAGTTGCCTATTTCTAAATTTTTACCTCCGACGGCAAACCAAAGGAAGGGGTATACTTTTACCAGCCCATAATACTACTCTTCAATATCTTTGTCCAGAAGAAAAAAATTGAAATTTGAAATTTGAAATTCCGGACGTTGTAATTTGAAATTTGAAATGCAGGAAGTTGAAATTTGAAATTTCTCCCGAAATGTTTCAGTTTTTTCAAATTACAACTTCTCGAATTTCAAATTTCAAATTACAACTTTCCGTATTTCAAATTTCAAATTTCACAATTGATATTTCAAATTTTGTCGGGAAGTTATACATACATCCCTCAAAGGAACATATGAAGCAAATTATGTATTTTAAATTTAAAATTTAAAATTTTTTCATTTTAAAGTTAATGTGGTGTTCATAATACATGCCAAACTTGGTCTAAACATTTGATATTCAGGGTGCTAATTTGTATGGTTAGTCCACAATTATGTGTAAAATCTTGTGTCAATCGATTTAGTACATCTGGTTCTAAAGCAATTTGACAAAAAAAAATTTTCTCTACAAAATTGTACATCGTCATTTTATTAATGACTTTTGTTTTTATATGACTTGAAAAGTCATCACAACTATTTGCCGTGTGTCATGGCTATGACTGAGGCAGAGGTTGATATGATTTTTTTTTTTTAAATGTATTTTATTATTTATTTATTCATTATTTATTTATTTATTTTATTCATTTTAAAGAATATATCTCTCCCTCTGGTTTGTCGTCAGGGGTAAAAATCAAATGAAAATATTATTATGCCACTAAGATTGATTGGATAATAATCGGGATTATTCATTTTTATGATGAAATCATGGTGCGCATGATAATTTTTTAGAAGCAAAAAAATAAAAAGTGAAAAATTGGTAAAATTGTAGCTTTTATGATATTACAGGATGAATGGTATAGCTCTGACGGAATCAGAGGTAAGTATGATTTATGAAGTTACTTTTTCGATATTAAGATTTTTTAAATTGGTTTCCATTTTAGTCCCACGAGTCCCGCGGTTAAGCGTTTTCACCTGGTACCTCTATGTACCCTTCTTCTGACTTTCACCACGGTCTTTCGCAAGCAGCTTGATAGTTGCTTTTTGAATCCCGCAGTGCAGTCTGAAGTTGCAGGCTTTCAGAACAGAGAGTGATCGGTCGTCTATCAGCGCAACGAAGTGGGCACTTTTCACGTCCCTCCTCTCACTGCCCCGAGCGACAACCCACTCTCTGGTCTGCAGTCCTGCATTCTGTTTCTCAAGGAAGCACAGTACTTCTTGAGCGGTTAAATCTGGGTCTTCCACGTGTAGTACAACCCTGTGCTTCTTGGGAAGCTCCGAGGCTGCGACCACACGTACAGTCAGCCCAGCTATTTTGTTTTCGGGGAAAAGGCTTTTCAGCCAATTTCCCGTTTCCTCATCAGTGCAGTACACCGTTGCCACACCTTCTCGGGGTTGCAGTCGCCCCCGAGGTTTGATGCAGCTTCGCTCTGTTGCGACGTCTTCTCTCGGCTCCACTCAGTCTAACCCGATTCACATCGGTACCAGATTGATCAGCCTTGTCAGACTTGGTGTGTTCGCCATCGCTGGCCCCACCCGAAGTTACTTTTTCAATACTGAGATTTTTAGATTGGTTTTCATTTTAGTCCCACGAGTACCGCGGTTAAGCGTTTTCACCTGGTGCATTGCCGCGATTGCCCAGGGCTTGTCTTGTCTCGGGTGGGTTACACCCAAGACTACTCTCAGAGGTCGCCCAGGTTTCTGAGAGGCACCGTTAGCGACACAGCTCCCCCTGTACCACGCATTCTTAGGCACGGTATGGCCGAGGCCATGGCTTATGCCGCTCACACACATGGATTGGGTGGGCTCCTCTTAGCGACCGCGGGCAGCGGTAGTCCTTAAGACCTCCACCGCCCCCGACCGAGCCCCCTCACTACGACAAAGTGGGAACTCAGTAGAGGGGGTACCGGATGGTAAGTTTTTATTTATATTTTGAGTGATATTTTTTGTGAAAATTCTTGTTCGGTTTTTCGTCTAAAAAAAAATGCTCGCATAGTTTTCTCGTTCATAATTTTCTGGGTAATTTTGTAGAGTCTGATTCTCGTGCATTTTTTTGTGAGAAAGAATTTTTTTTTGTTTAAAAGTTTCCAACGTCAAGTTTTTAGTTAAATTTTTTCCAAAATGTTTGCATTTTTTTTCGTTTTTTAAACGTCTCTTATGGAGTTTACATGTATTTTCCATTCGGTTTTCGTCTATTGTTTTTTCATTTTTGAATTTTTCTATTCCGGTTTTCGTCCAATTTTTCAGTGTCTAAATTGTTTTTGAAAGAAATTTTTTGTGAAAAAAATTTTTGCTCGCGTTTTCTCTCGTTGAAATTTTCCGTGTTAGATTTTTTCGTTTTCGAATTTTTCTGTTCCGGTATCGTCCAATTTTTCAGCGTCAAATTTTGAGTGGAATTTTTTCCAAAATGCGTGCATTTTTTTCGGTTTTTAAACGTCTCTTATTGAGTTTGCATGTATTTTCCATTCGAGTTTCGTCTCGTTTTTTTTTCGATTTAGAATTTTTGTATCCTGGTTTTCCTCCAATTTTTCAGTGTCGAAATTTTCGGTGAAAGAAATTTTTTATGTCAGAAATTTTTGCTCACTCTCTCTCCCGCAGAAATTTTCCGTGCTGGATTGTTTTCATGAAAAACGTATTCATCGCATTTTCCGTAGATTTTTGTCAACCAAATTTCACTTTTTTAAATTTTCAGATGCATGCGACCAGCTCTGTAGAATCTCCCATCGAGGATTTATAAGACCTCCACACCTTCTTCGGGGACGCCCCGCCCCGTCCAGACCAGAGTGAGGACAACTGGGACCTCGAGGAGTGGGAATGGAAATAATAATAATAACATAAGGTATTTTCTTTTTTTCAAAATGTACTTTTAGTTGTAAGTTTTAGATTTAAAAAAATGTATTTTTTAGAATTAAGGTTTTTAAATTAAAAAAAAAACATTATATATTCCTCTTCTTCATTTCAATAATAAAATACATTGAAAAATTTACTTCCTTGTAGCATAAGGATTGAAAAAAAAAAGTTCACATTTTCTCTTTTATTTTGAAAAGAAAAATTTACATTTACAAAAAACTTACTTTTAAAAACTTACATCTAATTATCATCTAAAAAAATTCAAAATTCGCTTAAATCTAAAAAAAAACGAGATTGAAAACTTACGTGTAGCTTATATCTACGAAAAAAACTTACTTCTGATATTAAAACTTAAATTTAGTTTACTTCTACAAAAAATTACTCTAATCCATAATCTAATCCCTAATCGCTACCTCAAAAATCAGAAATATTTTTCGTTCGTGGAGTTCAATTGCGCGTCCTTTTGTCTTATATCCGAAGGGGAGGGTTGCAGCGCCATTATCAAGCCTTCGTCATGGTACATTGTCCGTCGTATACCCTTGTAGTTGATCTGGTAAGGCTCTACCTTATCGACAACGAGGGCACGAATCGAATCGTAATGAATCTGTACGCGTGTCGTAATTTAGCCTAACGCCTTTTATTTTACTAACTTCTGCGATGTTTCCATCCGGTTTCTTCACGCGATAAGTATAAAATTTTGGACCGCCAGAGACAAAAGACGTAATGAAATTCCCTTCTCCGTAGCCCTCTACTTTGTCGGTCAAGTCACCCAGAAAATTCCCCAGTGGTAACTCGTTAGTTCCATCGCTCACGTAAATAACCGAGTCTGTATCATAATATAAAACGCGTTCTTGCTGTTTTTCTAAATAAGAATATAATTTGAGACGTGCGTGAGCTGTTATATAAGCCGCAATATCCATGTTGGCTTTAGTAGAGAGTTCCGCAGCTTCGTTTAAATGTTTCCAGGACATGAAGAGAGTCTCGTTATCGATAGGGACAGGCCCTGTCACTTCGATTTCAGGATTCAACATTATGTTAGCAAACTCCTCATATGTCCGAATAATTGCCTTTTTCGTTAAATTTTCTGTTTCCCTAAATTTACCCCAGAGACAGTTTCAACAAAGTTTTGCTACTGCTCTCAATCAAGCATTCTTTTGAATTTTATCCTTGTCGAGTTTTATTCCCTCTCTCCTCTCATATTCGGATATATATCTATCCTTGGATTCATCATCTATGCATTCTGCCGGCCAATCGGAAGCCTCTTGTTTGATTTTTAAAAAAGTGTTTATATACTCGGTAAATAAACCTCCTGTTCGTGTCAGAGGATCATAACGTTGTTGTTTTTTTATACTCCCAAATTTCACTAATTTCCAAAATATTATACCCCACCTCTACGGCTTTACGGAGCGCTGGGGCGACCCAAGTCCCCAAAAACTCCCGGTCAGTGGGGTCATCATGAGGGCAATTGTCTTGCACTAAACCTTCGCAGCATGACCGACAGAGAGGAAACAGTAGCTTACCGTGTGCTTTGACAGGTAAAACTGGGTGAAATAATCGTCGCGGGGGTAAAATGCGGCATTTCACAAGTCCCTCTATCCGCGAAATATCATTATTAGGACATATGAGCTGACAATCATTCCCGACATGTATAGTGGGGTGACCGATAGCAAAAATCCCCGTCTTTAAAGCACATGGATATAACGAACAAACGTCGACATATCGAATTTTTTCATTCTCTTTAACATCATAGTATGTTACGGTATTTCCCGTACGTCTACCGAAAAACCTGTCTCGAGGATCTAAAGCAACAAATATTTGTTGATCGATATTTTCAAGAAAATTTGACAGTTGGAGATCTGTCTTTTTTTTACGAATAAAATCGTATTCCCACATTTCAACGACTGCGTAACCCTAGTTTTGCAATTCCCGTGTAATTGCTCCTGTTCTCTCATATCGACTCTCTAATATATCCTTATGGCTCAACTCTTTATCTCTATTAAACTTGAAACACCGTGGACAACCGTGCCAATAACAACCGTGAAACTGATATGCATATTTTTTATTATTTTCAACATCTTTCCAATAACCATCTAGTCGATGCCCTGATTCCGTTCTGTCCTCGCGAGTCCGCCCGGCGGGTATTATTCGATGATTCTCGCAATGCTCGCGCCAGAGTAACCACTCAATCGCTACTTTTGATTGCATTTTTCCCAAGCGATAACCGCCCTGACGTATAATACGCCAATCCTACCTATCTGTTTTTCTTTCAAGAAATTTGTTTGAAAAATGCGCATACAAGTCGAAGCAATCGTTACACACTCTGTAAAAGGGCAAACATTCCCAGCATTCATAATTAATTTACGAAACTCCATACACGCTTGTCTTAAAATTGTAACATCAAGTCTACAATAATGGAGAATTTCTTCACGAAAATTAAACTCATAGTTTTCTGCTACTCGTTCATTATACCAAGCTAAGAATTTTTCTCGATCTTGTACATTCATCGTGTCCGCGCCGTAATATTTCTCATTAGGTATAGGTCCTACGTAGTCCTGATTCTCTTTTTTATTGAAAAAATGTGGAAAATAACCTTTCGCAATATCTCCTAATCCATAGGCCTTCGGTCAACTGGCTAGAGCCATGTGGAAATAATTTAAACTATCTATAAATTTATTATCCCCGAAATCCATCAAGATAATGTTTCTACCGTTAATAATTGCTTTAATTTCGGTGTTGATCCGACGCATGACATCTCTCAAAATAAATTGCGAGTCATATCCTTTCGCGTTGTGAGCAATACAAACTACTTTTTTATACGTCTTACTCATTGACGTGATGTAATTGACAAATCCACGTACAGGATCCTCATCATCAAAAACATGTTCTCGAGGATTACATACACTGCATGGGCTTCCAAGATTATTCTCAATTTTCATAATGTCGTCATCGTTCATGTCAGCACAGCAGTCACATACCGTTTGGGCTACGCAAAGAGTTGTTATGTGTATATTGACGTCATCAGTTCCTTGCATCGCCTCATCTTGTCTCGTCTCAAAGTCATAGAAAACAAATGCCACGCATTTCTTTTTTGATTTCTTCTTGCTTTTGAATGTAGGCATGTAGAATTGATGAGAAATTTCTTCGTCCTTCTGGCACACAGAGCAATAATACTTATGGCACACGTGTTTTTGACTTTTCCGATAGTCAATTTTCATATTGCATTGTTTCGACAATTTTATGCCCTCACATACGGTTGGGTTATTTTCACTAAATGATCCTGCTTTTTTATGTTGTTCGAAGCACAATTGTCCGTGGAATTCTCGATTACATTCGTTACACATCATTTTATCAACGATTGCAGTGTTGCATGGAGGATTCTTCAGACATCTGTCACAAGTTTTATCACAAACATGTCCTCGTGCACTGTAAGGCTTATTGCAATGTTCACAATAATATGCAGCGCCGAAGAATGAAGGTAAATTTTGAATCGGCTCGTGGTGTCTGTCTTCCGAATAATACACAATGTGTAGGGTGTATTGAGCAGGTATATTCCTACTGGTCACTTCAGGCATACATCAAAGCTATACATCCTTCTTGCGTCAGGTATCGTTGACATTGGGCAATTTCCTCCAAGCCAGAAACATCCTCAGGAACAATGACTCTAGCCGCACGGGTCAGGCGCTGGGCTTCCTTACGTTGCATTTTACCCTTGGATTGTCGAATGGATTACCACATCTCGTGTATTTCGCCCTTGTCAGCTCTGGCCTTTAATTTCATTACGTATACTCTGGCCACAACAAGTGATCGGGCTAAACACAAGCCATCTTCGTTTGAATTTTGAAGAACACATTTTCTACTCAGTCCTCTTTTGATTCCCTTTTCAAAAAACTCTCCTTGACCTGCAGGGGCTTCAGCCACATGGAGTTTTATCCAAAATGTGTCCGCACAATCGAAACCATTGACGCTCTGTGCAATAGAGCTCACAAGATTCCACAAATCTGGAAACTCGTATCCATTAATCACACGTGGGCTTATCCATGCGTTGTCTCTTTGCATATTTGCAAAATTGAATGTGACGCACATTCGATTCATTCCACGGCCACCGGCTTCTATGATATTATTGTAGACATCTCGAAAAGCTTCTTCCACACACTCGGTCAGATTGCGACCTTCAGGCACAGGGTTAATTCTAAACTCCATCACATGTGTGTCGAGTTTGAAACGAGGGAGCCTCTGGCGTGACCTTCGTATTGTTCTCAGAGCTGACGGTGGGGCATCTTCATTTCGGGCAAATTGAGCATCTGAAATTGAATTTATTTTCAATGGTAAGAATATTTTTTATAAAAAAATATTCATTATTATTAGCATAAAATGTGATACTCACCATTGTGTTGATCGAGTAAATCTAGATTGAAGTCTTCAATGGCTTTGAGCGCCTCAGGATCATTGATCACATTTTTACCACCACCATATTGAATATCAAAGCACTCAGGGTTAAAACTCTCGAATAAATCCACATCCAAATTATCTTGAATTTCAAAATCACTTAATAAGTCAAGATTAAAATTATCGATCCAGTCGAAATCGCACTCCAGAGGTGGGGTATTTCCTCCAGAAGCACCACTAGGCCCTGGTAAATCGTTTGGGTCCGTCATTCCGAACAACTTTTAGGAAACTGTGGCTAATAAAATGAGAAAAAAATCAGCCTATATTTGAAAAAGTCAGTGTCCTACTATTGGCCATAGGGGGACAAGTGTATACCTCCAGTATTTTACCTGTACACGCCTACGCGGATTGTCCTTGACCAACGAGGTAATAGCCTCCCTTAGCAGGTCAAACGCTTGGGCCTTACGACACCCCCCTGCCGTTTTGAAATGCATACTACTTTTTGAATATCTTATACAAGTGTATAAAATGA
>NW_021680444.1:144662-206042 GCF_001412515.2 Diachasma alloeum | reverse complement strand
GATACAAGGTGGAAACATCCCTTCACTGCCATGATTTGTGGACCCACAGGTTGTGGGAAAACATTTTTTGTTAAAAGATTTTTGAAAGAAATTAAAGAAATGTGTGATACACCGATTGAAAAAGTGATTTTCTATTATGCTGAGTGGCAGAATGGATATTCGTGTTATGAGAAAAATTTTGTCGAATTTCGAGAGGGTTTACCAAGATCCGGAGATTTTGATGATAATAAACCAAAATTGGTTGTTGTGGACGACTTGATGCGTGAATCATCGAATGGTGCAATAGTCGACTTATTCATAAAAGGCAGTCATCACAAAAATCCCAGTGTTATGTTTATATCTCAAACTTTATTCCACCCTTGAACGTGACACTTCATTTCAAGAGAATTGATTGACGAGCAAAATGAGTCCTTACATTGCATATTACGCGAACCAGGCTGGTGGAGGTTAAGTGGAGAGATATAATAATTTCGGACGGGTCTATGTTGGGAGCCCATATCAACGGGGCCATGGAATTGGGGCTTTCCTCGGGGGCCTCTTTCGTCGAATTCTGCCGTTCCTCGGTAGTGCAGCTCGAGCAGTCGGTAAAAAAAGCTCTCACCGTGGGAATTAACGTTGTAGGCGATGTAGTGACAAACGGAAAACCTCTAAAGTTGGCGCTGGAGGATCGGTTAGCGAAGTCGGGATTAAAATTAAAAAGCAAGGCACAGGAAAAAATTGGGGCCATGATGCGTGGATCAGGATATAAAAGAAAGCGTAAACGCCTCGCATCTCATAAGCTCACTGGACGCGGGTCTGCCAAGACATCCAAAACGAGGAAGAATAAAAAGAAGAGAAATATTCCAAAAAATAAGAAAAAAAGAAAAAAAGTGAAAAAAAATAAATCCAAGAGGAAGACTCGCGATTTATACAATATTTTCAACTAATCATCATGTCGTTTCTATATTCACACTCTTCCGAGTGCGTGAAATCGGAGCTCGATCTGTTCGCTATACCCCCGACGCAGACAAGTATTGAAAATTCTCAATTTGTTTATTATAATCCTGTGTCTACTTTATCGGACGACACCCCAATCGAATTCATCGTACCAGGCCATGGAGAAGAATACATCGATTTGGCACACAATATGATAAAAATTCGAGCGAAAATTTTGAGACCTAATGGCACTGCTGCTGTTGAGGATTCCGTCGGTGCTGTGAATAATTTTTTGCATTCAATGTTCAACCAAGTGGATGTACATTTCAATCAAAAAGTTGTTACGCCACCAAATAACCTCCACGCCTATAGAGCATATATTGGAACGTTGCTAAACTATGGAGAAAATGCCAAGTCCTCGCAACTTGGAATGGCTCTATGGTCAATGATACCTCTGGCGCTATGGATACCACTGCACTTGTGGGTGCTGATGTGAAAAAAAATAAAGGCTTAATTTCTCGACAAGGATTTACGAAAGGTGGAAGACCGTTTGATCTGCTGGGACATTTGCATTGTGACGTTTTCAATCAAGATAAATTTTTGATGAACGGTGTAGAGCTACGTGTTCGTCTTATCCGCGCAAAGGATGAATATTGTCTCATGGACGATACTACACTTAATTATAAATTAAATATTGTGGAAGCCTCATTAATTGTTCGACGCGCGAAACTCAGGCCTGGAATATTGATAGCTCACGCTAAAACGCTTGCAAAGACAACTGCAAAATATCCCTCGACCCGTGTCAAGGTTAAGTCTTTTGTTCTGCATAATGGAATTATGGGAGAGACGATAGATAACGCAATTTTAGGCCAACTGCCTAAAAGAATTATACTTGGATTTGTCGACAATGCCAGTTTCAATGGAGCGAGGAAGAAGAATCCCTTCAACTTTCAGAATTTTGGAATCAACTTTTTATGCCTGAATGTCGATGGACGCCAAGTATCTACGAAACCCCTGCAACCAACTTTTACCTCTGACGGGTGCCTAGATGTGGAAGCTTTTGATACCTTATTTGCAGGGACTGGAACGCATTTTAGTGACCATGGAAATGATATTTCTCGTCTAGCATATTCCGACGGCTTTTGTTTATTCGCCTTTGACCTGACTCCTGATTTATCTGGAAGTTCTGCCGGTCATTGGAATCTCGTAAAGAGTGGGAGTGTTCGTATTGAAGTACAATTCAACAAAGCAACAGAGCAAAATATAAATTGTCTGTTATATGCTGAATACAATAATTTGTTGGAAATCGACTCAACAAGACAAGTGATTATCGACTACAGTGGCCGAAAAAGAGTACTAAACTATTTAATCGAGGTTCACCATACAATTACGTTAGTTGCGTGCAAACAACTGAGCAGGTGTCACACCATAAATCTTTTCTACCCGGGTCACAAGGCCACGACAATTCTCCTGCGTACCATCGTCTTATGAATACACTCGAGCTCCTGAAGGTACTACCGCATACCGATGCATCAATTGGAGGCGTCTACCCTGCTGACCGTGTCCCCTGGACATGGTCCCGGCCCTGTGCCATCATCATCAATACCGATAACCACAACCAAGCAGGAAGCCACTGGGTTGCCATTTACCTCGGTTCAAATGGACGAGGAATCTATTTCGACAGCTTCGGAATGCCGCGCTTCGACACAAGAATCACTCAGCGCCTTGAGCGAAATTGCCATGTATATGAATGGAGCCAGAAAAGACTCCAAGATATATCGTCTGATGTTTGTGGCCAGTACTGCATGACTGTGCTTCACTGGTTGTTCAATGATCGGTCTTTACAATCCTTTCATGAACTATTTTCTTCAGACACAAAACGTAACGATCGCATTCTTATGAAAATGTTTAAAAAAATTACTCCAAACCAAAATTGTAATCGTAAAAATTTAAGTAAAGCTTTTCAGAGCTTATCTAGCAAAGGTATTTTACATTGTAATCAGCGTTCCACTAAAAAAATTATGTACCTTCATTAATTGATCAATAATAATAATAATAATAATAAGGATAATAATAATACACAATTATTCACTCCGACCCCAATCGCTGGTTCGATCCAAAAAAAAAAAAAAATTCTAAGAGAATTAGAATTTAGAGAGAAAAAATTTCCGCTTCACCCAGCCGGGAATCGAACCCGGGTCTCCCAGATACGTGCCGGGCACTCTTACCGACTAACCTACCGGGAACCACAGAAATTCACTCTCAAATTCACCTCATACACCGCCTAACCTCCTTTAGGCATGCGTCGGTTTCGACGGGTGGTCGACAATTCGGTAATATAATAAAATAGGAGGCTCCTCAAATCGAAAAAATTTATAATTTATTTCAACCTATTTTAACCTAATTTATAACTACTTAATTCCCAAACAACACACAATGCGGAGTAGAACACCGAGAACCACACTTCGAGACGAGTAGAGTAAAAATTTATTTCAAGAATTTCTCGGAATGACCAACCAAAATTATTGTGGATTATTTGGAAATTGCATCAGGTTTAGTTACTATCCAGGGCCACGACGTGGACGTACTGATACCGACCCCAAAGAAGAGCCTAAGCATCAACCATAAAACGTCCAAGGGCAATAGATTGAGGAATAGGTTCTATTATACCTCCGCCTTCCACCAAAGGCAATTGATAATAATCAATAATTATTAATGAGATGAGTAAAATTAATTGAAAATAAATAATGACAAATGACACTGTTGATCTAATATTATTCGTTGGACACAACTAATAGAGACTTATTCGTCTGGAACAACCAATTCTGAAACAACAACCGCCAAACAATAGACTATTTGTATTAATCTAACCGCGATTTTCTAGATTAATTTCATAAGGATTATAGTAGTTACCGAGGATTCTAAGAAAGGTGTTTACCCGCTCTGGTTTTTGGACGGCGTGCGTGAAAACAAACTTACTCAATTTGTCGTCAATGCCGCTCGTCCTCACTCCATACTTTGGGTATAAGCTCCTGAATTCTCTCCAGATCCTTTCTATTCCCTGAATATGGGCTCCATTGGTGTAATTCACATGTGCGACACTGTGATTCACACGTAGATGCTCATAATGTGCGGATAGTCCTGAGTATCCCGCCCAAGAGTCAGTACTATCAAACGTCACATACTTTTCCACCAGTGAAGTTAGAGTCGCGGCTGAACGATCAGGGACCCTGTCGATTACTAATCGTCCAGTTTCCCTGTCGTATAAATCCACGATCCATTCCTTCACTTTCGATGTACGACCTAGATTTGTTTTTTTTTCTTCCCCCATAACTTAGTTCGTCGATTTCTACTACCATCCCCACCCCACCCAGTCTATCAGCCCGGCTATCGTTGTCCCACTGTGTTAAAGCACCGTTCATCCTTCCAACTCAATTACGCGCTGTTGCCATGCCCAACTTGGATTCGAAACACAAACACTGTAAAGTGATTTTGTCATTGCGGATGTATGAAAACATAAGGGTAAATAACTTCCTGAGCGGCATTTTAATCCCAGACAGCACGGAACCATTAAAAATGCTCACTTTACTATAACATTTCTTACGAATTTTCCTGCCCTTATTGTCAATTGTAACGGGTGTTTTTTTTTTTTTGGCACCGAAACAATTTGAGAGCATAATCTGTGTACATCAGCTCACCACACTCGGTGCAATGACCATGTGATTTCAGTACACCCACGTCTCTAAGATGTTCAATAATAAGTTCGTCATCGAAAGAAATACGATAGAGATCTGCGAGATCCATTTCAAACGATTAAATCTACTATGAAAGTAAACTAAAATACCACATGTGATACAATAGTTACTCCTTTCACATCAATTTTTGTGCTGAAATTAGAATCTATCGAGTCCGCCCCAAAGTCTTTACATATATTATTTTAATTAGGGCCAAACAACCCAAAATTATATAAATTATTTAATTATGCGGAACAGCCCCTATTACCTCACATTACCGACAATTCTGTCTTCCACTCCGACCCCAGTCGCTGGTTCGATCCACCCGCGCCTGCACCGGAGAAGATGCCTTCAGTCGAGCGGGTTGAAGAGTTCTGGGGGGATCTTTACGGTCAGGCCCCCAATCTCATGGTGGAGACTCCAGCCCTCAAGGAGTTTCGCGCGTTTTGTCGTGTACATCGTCGGCAGCTCGCGGAATTCTCGCGAATCACTCAGGAAGAGGTTCGATCTACTTAACGAGGTATGAAGAACCACGCCGCTCCGGGTCCTGATGGCATTAACGCCTTTTGGTGGAAGAGGTTTACCTCTGTTCATGACCATCTGGCCCGGATATTCATGACATTTCTCGATGGTAGTGAGCTTATTCCTGAGTGGTTGGTAGAGGGGAGGACTGTGTTGCTCCCCAAGGAGGGAGACTTGTCCAATCCGGCGAACTATCGGCCGATCACGTGTTTGAATACACTTTAGAAGCTCTTCACCGGTATCCTGAATGAGCGTATCCTCCATGATGTACAACCAGTGTGGCAGCAGATACATGCACAGCGAGGAGTGAAGCGGGGACTGTCAGGTTGCAAGGAAGGTCTGCCTGTCGATCGCTGCGTATTGCGCGATTCGAAGCAGTACCATCGCAATTTGTCAGTTACCTGGGTCGACTATCGCAAGGCATTCGATAGCACGAGTCATGAACTCATTTTTCTACTATTGGATTGCCTTGCGGTAGAGGACCACATAGTGAGGTGTATCAAAGATCTTGCACCACTTTGGAGAACGCGCTTCACCATAACATCTGGTGAGGGTAAGCTGACTTCGAGGTTGGTGCAGTATAGGAGAGGAGCCTTTCAGGGTGATACTCTGAGTCCTCTATTATTTTGCATCTCACTAATGCCGCTATCAGTTGCGCTGCGTTGTGTTGGAGGGTACCAAGCCGGAAAACCCGGTGATAGGAGGCATCAGATCAGTCATGTGTTTTACATGGATGACCTGAAGTTATTTGCCTCAGGAGAGCGGCAACTCAAGCTTCAGCTTGATACTATCGCGATGTATTCACGTGCGGTCGGCATGAGTTTCGGATTGGACAAGTGCGCCGTCTTCCATATGAAGAGGGGCAAGGTTGGTGGCGAGGTGGATAATCTTCAGCTTATGGATGGAAGCGTCTTACATCATCTTGGCGCCGTAGAGTCGTATCGATATCTTGGCTTCAATCAGCGTTCCATAGAGAAAACTGTGGAAGTCAAAGAGACTCTTCGTGAGGAATATCGGCGGCGGCTCAAGAAAGTTTGGAAGTCCGAACTTTCCGGCAAGAATAAAGCCGCAGCAACGAACATGTTCGCTGTCCCGGTGCTTCTTTACTCCTTTGGTGTTCTCAAATGGAGTAGATTTGAGCTGGAGCAGCTGAACAGAGATACCCGCAAGCTGATGAACATTCATAGGAGTCTCCATCCACGTTCTTCGACTCTGCGGTTGTATTTTCCGCGAGATTGTGGAGGACGAGGACTTCTCAGTTTGGAGGCTTTTCATGATCGTCTAGTCCTCGGTTTAGCTTGTGACGTCATGAATGGCTTGGATCCACACTTGGACTTCGTGCATGATCATGAGCTCCATGCGGTTCAAGCCTTTCTATATAAGGCAGCGGATACGGCAGCGGCTTCCCTTGGTTTGGAATTTCGTCGCGGCCGGGATGGCCAGTTAGCTAGTGATTCATTAGCCATCATGACCAAACCTCGACGTAGAGCGACCATCAAGGCGGCGGAGCAATCCACCTGGCTCCGCCAGCAGGTTGATAGACCCGTGCATGGTATATTCTTCCGCCATCTGGAAGAGCCGGGTCTTTCCGTCCAGCTGACATTCGCCTTCTTGAAGTCACAGCTGGCTTGGTGTCCGAAACTGAGGGTTTCATCTGCGCATGTCAGGATAGCGTGATAAACACTCTTGTCTATCGAAGTCGTATTATGGGGGTGCACGTTCCGGATACTCGATGTCGGATTTCCAAGCAATCCCCGGAAACTCTGATGCATCTTTTGTCGGCTTGTCCGACTTATGCAATCACGAGTTATATCCACCGTCATAATGCGGCTTTCAGAGTGCTGTATTATCATTTGCGGTACTCTTATGGGATAGACAGAACGCCGGTGCTGCCTTACGCTCCAGGAGATATTGAGTCCGTTGTCGTGAACGAGAGGTGTAAGATTTACTGGAACTTCTCGTTCGCGAATGTCAGGCCAATCGTTGTGACGAAACCTGACATCGTCCTCTTCGATTTTGATGACAAAATCATCTATGTCATTGAGTTCTCAGCTCCGCCTGAGAGCAACATCACAGTGAAAGAAGAGGAGAAGCGGCTCAAATACCAGCCACTCCTGTTTGAGCTACGTCAAATAAATCGGGGATTTAAAGTAAAGTTGGTTGTCCTGATAATTGGCTCTCTTGGGGGAATGAAAGAGTCATTCATATTTGCGCTTAACACCATCCCTGCATGTAGGCGTCAAGCCTTTATTTTGGCTGGCCAAATGCAGAAGGCGGTCATTCTTGGATCCCTCCATCTTCTTAGACAGCACGATTCTGGACTGCAGTAGAGCACCACCTACTTCCTGTGACCCTTGGACCTCAACTTTGAGGTCCTGCACTCCAGGGGGGCCCCCAACGCGCCGACGGCCTCTTCAAAGGCATGCCGCCGCGGCGGGAGGGGGGACGTCCACGAGCACTTCCTGGAAAAAAAGGGGGGGGGGGTAATTCCTGGAAAAAAATTCGCCGATCTCGGTCACTTACTACTGGTCCTTTTTCAATCCAATGAAATAGGTATCATCGTGATGAATATTTTGAAAAAAGAATCCAATCGGTCCAGGTGATATCGGCAAATAAACTATTTTCGAAGAATCGCTATATCTCAGGAACCGCTCAACCGATCGAGCTGAAATTCAGTATAAATTTGATTATCAGTAGTACCAATTAGCAGCCACAATTTCAGCATGTGTGCCTCAATAATTCTCGACACACATACCTACTCATATACAGGCATTTTTTAAAAACATCATTTCTTCACGTTTCATGACATTTCTAGGCACTTCCACCCAAAATTCAGGAATCGAAAAAAACCATGATTACAAATCTTCCATTCGGAAGCAAAAAAAGTCGTCGTCTCCGAAAATCGCAATTTTCTAACCATACTCAGAACAGTCGACTTTCTATTTTTTTCAAAACATTTTGAAAATGTTCCCTAATAATTATGAGTAAGCAGTAATTGGTAAGGAATTTTTCCCGGTGCTTCACCAGCCAATATCCCAAACTACTTTGTCATCTTCTCTATCGCTCAATTGTTGGGCGCCAGCTGGATTTTCACGGAAAATCCAACGGTAAACCGGCCTCAGAGGATAACTCATCTACCCTGAGGACTTCTCGTGGCGGGACTAACAATGCCGAGCCATGATCAGCGTAAAACGGTAGAGTGGACGAGGTCCGCCATATTAGGAGTAATTCACTCGATCGATCTTCGTCTTTTCAGCCGAGAGATCTCGATAAAGCGTATCTTCCAGGAGACATTTCTCCATGTATCTTTCGCCGAGGATGTTTTCATTCCTCGGACGTGTTTCTTTTCTCTCCAGAGTGGCTCAACTCTGGAGAAGTCGACGATTGCCTGCGGAACCTTCTCACTCCTCGGAAGGCCGAACAAAGAGAGGCACACGCGACACAGGCATCCGGAGACTCATTCTCAACCACCTTATGACCGCCTCAACTCTCAGTGTGCGGTAAAACCACTATCATCGCGGGCCAACACCCGAAATTCCTCGTCGTGGAGGCACATGCAATCGGGCCTCCAGGAGTTGGCCAAACTCCCGGCCCACGGATCCACGCCAACACCACTCCTTTCGTCCTAGGATATGGATCCCTGGAAACGTGAAATAAATTATCCCACATAACCAAAGCAACCTAGTCATTCTCGTTATGGGATGCTAGAGCGTCCCACTCTCGCTCTCTCGGATCTCGTCCAGACAACGTTCCCCCATAACCCATAACGGATTAATGCCACTCACGACCGTCGTCGAGGATCGGACGATTTTCATCCGCTCGAATCCAGTGCCTGTCACCGATTGTCTCGAAATCTACTACGGCCTTCTCCCCCTAGTCTGAACATCTCAGCGGCGGTGGGTCATCCGTTACCCCACCACCACCAATCAGCTCGACGGCAATGGAGGGGGCGCTCGAACCCTCTCAAACGATTAATGCAGAAGTTTACCGACAACAACTAATGGGTTCGAAGCGAGCCGTAGAAGAAAAACGACCGCAATGGGTAAATAGGCACAATAAATTAATTCTTCAACATGACAATGCCAAACCGCATACCGCCCAAGTTGTGAAAAGATATTTAGATGGACAGGACTGGGAAGTGCTACTCCACCCGCCATATTCGCCAGACATAGCTCCTTCGGATTACCACTTATTCCGAACACTGCAGTTAGATCTTACGGGAGAACGGTTCACTTCATACGAAAGTATCAAAATTTGGCTTGATAATTGGATCAGCTCAAAAGACCAGGATTTCGTCAGGCAAGGAATATGTAAATTACCTGAAAGATGGGCAAAAGTTGTAGCTGCAGATGGAGCCTACTTTCAATAAACTTTTCTTTAATTTTCTAAACAAGCAAATGTGTTTTATTTGAACAAAAAAGGGCGGAGTCATATTCACACACCCAATATTATCTAAACTTTGAAGTTCGGAAATTTATTCTTGATTTTGAACCGTCAGGAAACGTTTTAAAAATCTGAAAACAACAACTAGAATGTCTACTTTCGAAGAAAGATTCATAAAATAATTGAAAATTGCAATTTTTAAAGGTTAATAGAATTTTGTAAGAATCATTCATAAACATTCTATTTTTCACCATAAAAATGATTTTTCGGAATTGTAATAAATTTTTTCATATTCAGAATTTTACCACGAATCAACTTTATGCCAAAAAAATGAGGTTTCCAAAAGTTCAAACCATTTCAATTATTTATTCATAAAAAGGGAATGTTTAAAAAAATCATCATTCCATGCAGAATCCAATTTGAATGACACTAAACATCCGTGATGTTTTGTGGAATTTTTTTCACCCAATTTAATTGATAAATTTGATTATTGAAAATGGTGGAATCTATAGTGCGGTCTGTACCAAACTATAGAAGATACTTCTCAACGCATAATCAACTCTGAAAAAAAATGTAGCGTAGCTATTTTTATATTTATTTTACACCATTTCAATGTATTGTTTTCGAGCTCGGCTTAGCAATCGAATTTCGTGCCATGACACGTGTCGCCGATATATCGCTGTCCTTGTCGCAAGACATCCTCGCGACGATTCGTAATAATTCGGATATCCTCGATCGGATGATCTAATACCGTTGTCGCGGGAGCTCACTCTCGTTCCAGCTCTCATGGTGTAAACCAAAGTTACTTTCGCTGTGAATAAATTCAATTCGATATATACGCTAAATCCCGAGTGTTATAACTTACAAAACCTTTCTAGCCTTCACCGGATGCCACAAAAAAACTCTTAGAAATGTTAATTTGGAATTCACATCGATTGTTATAATATTTGTTGGATATATGTACAACACATTCAACATTTTGAGAAGAGTGCAGACCATTAGAGAACTATTAAAGTACCGTGAGGGATGCAGTTGGCGGACGGTATGCAGAGGTCGGATGGGGAAATCGCATAGGTCCGAGAACTGAAGTTTTTACATGTCCGGTAACTGAAGCCTCCGAATTACCCATAAATGGATAGGGCGTCCGATAACTGAAGAAATGACTGTCTTGATTGATCATCTTTACTTTCATTAGAAAAACTGGAGATAAAGGGAATAATCCATTCAATAATATAAAGAACAAATATATAAACCGCTTTGATCCTTCACACACCTGATTTATGGCTAAAGTGCCTCATGATTCGACTCTTCTTCTAGCCTAAACCTTAGCCGTCCGACAACTGCATCCCTCACGGTATTGGTTACTTAGTTACCTGTAAAGAATTACCAGAAAAAAGATTTTTGTTCCTCCATCCAATAATGTTCCAATTTTCCCAGTGAAATAATTTTGCTCATGATTTAATTATAATTTTAAAGTGTTTGAAGAATATTATTCTGTGTTGATAAAAGAGGTATCTGGATTTGAGTAGTAGGGAAAACGGTTGAAAAAACTGAATAGAACTACTTAGCGTTTCCTCTGGACAATTTTCTTGAATTTCTATGTATGATTTTTCTCAATTTTTTCCCTTTGATTTCATTACGATAAGAATCAAGTAGAGAAAAAACAGCCACAAAAACTTCGGAAATTTTGGCCTGAAAATTTCCATAGAAAAATCAAAATTGCATAATCTCTAATGGAATTATTATAGAGATATTATTGATATCAAGTGACTATTGAATGAGAATTTTGATTAATCCAATTTTTTTATGTCAGGATGGTAATGTGGGAAATGTACCGATAAAAATGTAAAAATGTCGACTTCAGTGAGAAAATATGCAATAGTCTTGGCAAAACCTGTGAAGGGATAAAAATATCAATATCGATAATTCGATAAAACTGTTATGAGAAAAGCCAAAGTATAATGATTCATCTACAGAATTATATGAGAAAAAAAAATCAAGTGAATGATTAAAATTAAAAACCACTATTAGACCTTTGTTCTATCTGTGTGAATTTTAATTCTCCATGATCATTTACTCCTCAATTAGAAATATACTCTCTTAAACAAGAAAAAGAAAACCCTGTAATAAATGTCAGAAAAATTTCTCCAAATTCAAATAAGAACGAAGCTGTTCCAGTAAAAATTATGACCAAAAATTCTACCGTGAAGCCAAGAATCTCAGATTCTGGCTGCTCTCATGAACAATACATACTATAATAAAAAAAAAAACGACCGATGAGTGATATAGAAAATTACTAAATATCCGTAATTATGCCTCAAATTATTACGTCTCTTGAGTGACGTCAGGTCTCACTTTCATCATTTTCCCCATCGATAATCACAATTAAGGAAAATCTTCGGAGTCATACTAGAAATCGAGGAACGTTTCAAATCTATTTTATTCATAATTTTTCCATTCAAAATTCACCAATTTTTGTTGGAAATATACTTCCGGGAATGGATCATATTTGAAAATAATTTCACATATTTTTGAGTGTTTTTTTATAATATAAAACAAGAAAACATTTCATAATGGATTTGACTCAGGTATAAGAAAATTATGGCACTATTAGAATCTACTTCTATTGGTGATCTTGATTTATGATTTGTTCTCACAATTTCGTAAATCTAATACTATTTCAATCTAATCATCCATTCATCTAATGCATTTCAACAACGATGAAAGTGCAGATGCTGTTGACGAGCGCGCGCAGCGCGCCTTAGAATGCCATCAGTAAGGAAAATATCCCTTAACTCTTCTAGGAAGTTGAGTCTGTCTGTTACTCCACTATCCATCGTTCATCGCTGACTGCAAGTATGGAGATACGTTGGTATATCGTCAAGGATTATTTGTATTTTTTTTTCTTTCTTGGGTCATTCTGCCAGTTATTGTTATCGTATTCTATCTCAAGAAATTTTATTGTTTTGAAGCTTTTTATATAATTTTTTCAACATTCGAAAGACCTAAAAAACATATTTCAATTTTTTTTTCAATTTTATCGCACTCAAAGGGTAATTTTTTTGGATTTTCGCATTTTTGACAAAATTTCATGTTGTGAAAGAGGTAGCAGACCATTCTTGAATTTTCAGTGCGTATTTCCCCGAATGCGAATTTACATGGAGCATGATTTCAATACGTTCACAACATCGGGAATGCCCTAAAACGGTCGATCAAGTGGGACATTCCATGTTTTGCTTTTAGAGAGTGGGGAAAAAATGAGTTCTCTTCAGTCAAGGAAGCGACTATGCACTCTGGGGCGAGAAGGGGTTCTCTTCCTCCCGCTCATTAGGGAGCAAAGTACGAAGTTTGCATGCAGGTGTGTGAAAAAAAAATCAAATATGCAATCCAGAGGGCGCGGAGACGTAGAAGGGTGTACAATGCAAAATTTTCAAATTTATTGGCGATGGGCTGATGGAAACGATACTCAGTCGAAACAATCAGACTGAGGAGACTGTGCCTTTGGCTTCGCGAGGTTGGTGACACGGATGTGAGTGGGGATTGGATTAAGTAGGGGTAACTCTGAGGGGCACAATCTGCTCAGTTCTACTGTATAAATCAAGTTGTTGACATTTGCATAATAACCGTATCTGAATTTTTAGTGTTATGAATTTGACCTTGATTAATGATGAAATCGTTCATGGAGATTCTCATGCAGCTTGAAAATGAAAAAAAAAATAGTTTTTCAAGTCAAGCGATCATTGATACTTCAATGGTAACTTGGATATTTAAACTTATTATGAAGATTGAACATCATATTGAATTGCATTTTCAATATATGAGTATTTCAAAAATGTATTGGCCGACTTTCAATAATGTGTTTTTAATCTATAAATTGTGTTGTTTAGTGTTAAAAATAAATAATGAATGATTTTGAGTTGTGACATTAATAAAACGTGTTCTCCAGTGTTTATTTTATGAGAAAAAAGCATTATATTGGCAACTATAGTTGACAGGCAGAAAAAGAGAGAGATTACCCTCAAAGTTCTCTCCTCTCTATTTAGTATAATTTATTGTACTGATATCAGTGTTTTGATTAATTCTCCAGTCGTGTTATCATTCATTATTATAATTATCTACAAAACAGTGCTTCTATAATCAGACGGAGTTAAAATTGAGGATCATGTGAGTAAAAATTCTTCAATAAAATGAATGTTTTACTGCTTGTTAGGGGCAGACGTAAGTCTGTCTCTATCCGTTAATATATTTCGGGAATGCGACTCTTACGACTTACAGATTCCTGCGTAAAAGCGAGATTCCTTATGGATCCTTACCTTTTAAATGCTTAGCATATACCCTGCGCCGTGTCGCACAATGCGATTTAACTCCTGATGGTTTTATTGAATGGAAAGTCTTGTTTGTAAAATTAAAGGAATGGATGAGTCGAATAATAAAGCAATTCTCCGTTAATATATTCATTCGATAATTGACGAATAGGCTAATCAAACAATCGTTGACTATGTATCAATTATTTCATGAGAGAAAGAGAGTTTGTTTCAGAGCGAACGCACACGCATTCAACTATAGGGATTCTATTGGATTAACTCTGCAAGAGGAGCGCGATTTGAATTGAATGTAAATTGTGACTGTTTTATTTTGCTCACCCCTTCTGTTTCCTTAATAAATATTATCGATTAGTAAATCGATATGTAGCGTCCCGATGATGTCCAAGTTCGTCCAAGACAACAATATTCGTGGCACTAGGTCCTAATAAAATTCAATTCACCACTTTCACAATTATTAATGATGGTAACAACTTTGTAATTGTCCCAATGAGTCCAATCATTGACCGCTAGGGTATAATATGCTCGAACACCCGACTACGATGATGTGCGTAATTGTCGTGATTTTGTAATAAGATTTTGACTGTAAGAACCCGTGCACAATATATTCGGTTTACCGCACGGTTAAGCCCAAGATCAAGGGAAACGTTCACGGCCTCGGTATTTGAAGGGAATTATTACAGGAGTCCCGGTGTGATATATTTCGCGGTTCAGCCGTGACTATTGAACAACGAGTGTGTCCCCCTGGTCCGAACGTCGTCACCGGGGTGCTTTGATCAGCACCTAGAGCACACGTGCAAATCGGTGAGCGAAGTTAACGAGTGTGAGTATAAGAATCTGCTTATGTTTCAACTCGCAAACTTCCCTCGTCCGATCCCCAACGCCTAACGTTAAAATATAAATAACTAGAATTTAATTCAAGTATTTGAATGAAAATAATCGGACTGATTTTGTATATAACATGCTCAAACATATACAAATTTATGTATTTTCTGATTTCAGATTTGTTGTTTTACATTCTTTGCTATAATTTCAATTTCCTGATGAATAACAAAAAACCAGGCAAAAGAGAATTGAGAGGTATATACTTAAATATTATATACTCGATTATTTATACATTATTCAAATTGAGTTTCAATATGAGAAATTTCCATTCAGAATTGGTTTTGATTTATTTCAAAATTTTTTGGATCTAAGAATCTTTTTACATTAACGAAAAAATTTAATAGAAATACCTGTTTTTATTACAAAAATTGAATGGAAATTTATAAACATTCTCCCAGTCCCAAATGCACCAGTTAACTAAATTGTGAGTTAAGGGAAGATATAAACTTTGGAATTCAAAGGAAAATATGACCTTTAAGATATAATTTATTCTAACATTCCCAATCGTCTTGGACAAGAAGAGCCTTTAAAAGTAACGAACTCTTCTGTGCCTAACGTACCAGAGGAAGTTTCAAGAAAACGAATTTCATCTCATAAATTATCATTACAAAATGATGGAAGCTTAAAAATGATTTCCAATACATTTATTGGCGACTAATTCATCCAATACCAGGTAAATTGTCCCGATTGTAACGTTCAGTAGATATTGCTGAAAATTCTTTTAGAAATTTATCATCAGAACAAGCTAAAGATTTTACGAACTTTACAACTCAGAATGGACTGCTGCAGACACGTGTAGATTTATGTAAAACAGTATCTCATTCGACATTTGTTAAATCCAATGATTTTTTAAATATGCGTCTGAAAATCTTATCAGATGAAGAATTTTCAGGTCGTTTCAACTCAAAATTACTCGAATTAACAAAAACCAAGTGCTCTACACATACTGCTGGAAATTTTTCTTCAAATCCGACTGATTCTTCTCGAAAATCACAGTATACTTTTAAATAATCAAACATATTGATGGATGTTGGAGTTAGAAATAACATACAATTATGGGAAAATCGGGTTTCTCCTTTAGCAACTGTCAAAATCAATAAAGATGCCGCTAATCGCGATTCTGATTCCACAAATACTTTCAATAATATCTCAAACTATTCCAATGTTCTCAATAATCCGAGTAGAAAAAATAAATCGAACTCATACATTTTAGAAAAAGATAATCATGTATGTATAAGATCACTTTAAATTCAAAGCACAAATCGGTACGAAAAATTAACACTACTTCATATGATAATCCACAAACAATGTCAACAGAGGAAATTTCACAAGGTCTTCAGTGTGATGTGAATGTTGATGATGAAATCTTACATGGAAATAAAGTGATCCTGAATTCACAAGACAGTATTACCTTGTTCTATGGAACTACATCTGTTATGAATCTGAATGAAATTGAAGAACATTATGGGGGTAAAATGACATAAATTTGTCAAGATTGTAAAGCCAAACATTTTCAATGCGAAGTTATTTGTAAAAAGAAAAATTCATTCAATCAATGTTGCGAATATGGTAAAGTCAAATTACCCTCATTACCTGAAATGCCACAGAATTTGCAACTTCTTTTCAATGGAACCCACCCCAAATCTAATAAATTCTTCAATCGAATAAAATATTACAATAATTCTTTCTCATTTTCTTCATTTAATGCAAATTTAATGAATTACTCGAATCGTCGACCGGGACCTTATTGTTTTCTAATTCAAGGACAAATTTATTAGCAATTTAATACTACATTATATCTCGCTGGCAATGACAGACCAAGACATGTACAACTTTTCATTCTTGATTCTGCAGAAACAATCAATGTTCTACAGAGTACTGATTCCTCATTGGATAAAGAAGTCTTACAGATAATAAATTCAACTATGCGCGATTGCAATCCATACGTTGAATCATATCAAATGATGCATGAAGAAGTTCAAGCACAGCAGAATAGAATGAGAGATATGAATAATGAAGTACCTCTACCAGAATTATTTTTATCATTCACCTCGAGATTGGACTTGGATCGTAATCGTTATAATCCACAACGGTCGACTGAAGTGGCTGCTGTTTTTTCTACTATGGCAGAAGGAGAAATACCAGAAGCCTATCTCACTGTACGAGATAAAGATACTAAACAATTAAAAACAATTAATTTTATGGATAGTCGAACCATGGATTTATTCTTTATTTTATCTCCACAGTACAGAAGGATGGCGTGCGAAACTTATATCTGTTGGTACAGGAGAAAAGATAAGTAGTGCTGCTTATACGAAATTTCGCATGGCATTTCGAGACAATGATGACACAAATATCATTCTTCAAGGCCGGCGTTTATTTCAACAATGGGTTGTTGATCAATATGTAAAAGTTGAACAAGATCGATTCAAATTTATTGAAGCATTTCAATCCAAATTATATGCTGATAATTATACTAATTTATTGGATTATCTAGAAACATTCGCACCTAGAGATAACAACAGCATTGGAAGAGTCATCATCTTACCATCAACTTGTACAGGATCTCCGAGATATATGATGCAAAATCATCAAGACACGATGATTATGGTTCGTAAATTTGGAAAGCCCGATTTATTTATAACAATGACTGTTAATCCCAATTGGAGGATAATCAGCGAAAGTATAAAAGAAGGTCAAACTCCATCAAATAGGACAGATATAACTGCCCGTGTTTTTTATATGAAGAAAAGACATATTATTGATTTAATTGTTGATCAGAAAATATTTGGAGAACCTATTGCACATGTGCACGTCATCGAGGCCTAGAAACGTGGTTTATTGCACGTACATCTTCTTGTGACTACGAGATAAATTGATAACGCCAGAGAAAATTGATTCTATTATTTCAGCTGAAATTCCAGATCCTACCGAACATCCACGTTTGTTTGAGATTGTCAAAAAACATGATTCACGGGCCATGTGCTGAGTGATGTTGAGCAAAAGGGAAATGCTCAAAAAATTTCCTCAAAATTGCAAGAGAAAACGACGATAGATGAAGATTCTTATCCAACTTATCGGAGAACGAATACTGGTCTGTACTATGAAAAAGCTGGTGGGTATGTATTGGATAATAGATGGGTAGTACCATATAATCCTCAATTACTGCCCATACTTACTTGTCACATTAATGTTGAAGGAATATCATCTGGTAATGCACCTAAATACTTATTCAAATATGTACTGAGAGGGCAAGGTAGAGCAGCTCTTGAAATAGGTAATCATTCATTGGAATCAAGAGATAATCCTGATGTCGGAAATGTGATTCACCAAGATGAAATTGAAGATTTTACTGATGCTCGTTATGCTGGACCAAACGAAGCAGTTTGGCGCATATTAGGAAAAGAAATCCAAAAGAAAAGTCATTCTGTTTTTCGTCTCGAAGGTCATTTACCCAATCAGCAAAACGCTATTCTCCCTGATGATATGAATGAAGAAAGCATTAGAAATGCTATGAATCGCCCATCCAAGATTTTTGAATATTTTCACCTAAATGCACACGACGAAACAGCAAGACGATATGCTTATACATAAATTCCATGTCATTATAGTTGGGTCAGTGCTCAATGGAAACCCCGAAAAAGATCATTTAACGTACTTGGTCAAATGTATTCAATATCTCCAAGTCAAGTTGAATTATATCATCTCCAATTGCTCCTATTGTATGTTGGAGAAGCCACAAATTACGATGATCTGAGAACTGTTGATGGACTTCTTTATAAGACTGTTGTATTCAATTAAAAAAGACGGGACACAACAAATAAAGTGATTGGGGCGGTTTATTTAATAGATGATGAAGAGTAACACAGAATGAAGATGTCTGAAGATCGATCTCCAACGATAAGAAGGAATCTTGATGTTGATAACAAATGACTGTCGTGGGAGTTGTAATGAATTGAAAATTTTCAATTTGTAAGATCTCACATAGGGAGGGGCCCGGTCTGTTCTTTCAGCTAAAACCTCCGAGAAAATGACGCTGAAAAACAGTTCCGGTTTACACACACTTGTTTGATTCTACACAATGATAAATTTTCAAATGTGTTTGTTACATTCCTCTGGGGACTATGTTGTATTCACAAGAGTAATGAGTAGTCATGCAATTCATTTCTTAAACGTATGTGAGTGTCAGTGTATGACTCGAATTATTTATTTTCAAATTTTCACAAATTTTGATAAAACTATTCACACAAAAATTTCACTTCCGGTTTCAGCATCTGAAAATAACTCAACACAAAAAAAAATTCCTGAGATTAGCAATATATTCCAATATGGATTTCATTCAACCAAAAGCAGAAAGCAAAGAACAGCAGGAAAGCAGGAACATTTCAAACTTCTAATTTTTCAAAACAACTACTGGTTCAAATAACTACTCAAGCAGTTATAAAAATTCAAACATATAACCAATTGAAGATTGTTATTTTCGGAAGCTTCCGAAATTATGAGCTCTATGATGTAACATTAAGCATTTTCTACTTCAACACACATTCGTTTTTACAAAAATTATAGATAAACAAGTAATCAGTTAGTCTGCTACAACAGATACATAGCCAGGGCAGTCTGCTACCAACAGCCACAAATAATCAGGCCAGTCTGCTACAATAGACGAAGAATCAGGCCAGTCTGCTGCAACAGACAAATAATCAGGCTGTCTGCCACAACAGAAGCTATGGAAGAAAAATTGAATCAGATTAATCAATTGAGGAACAAAATAATTCTTGATACCGATGTCCAATGGTCGCGGTGGTTAAATCGTTAGTTCGGCTTGGCCACTAGGAGGTCGTGGGTTCGAATCCCAGTCCGGTCGGGTTTTTTAATTTCTGGAAGCAGGGGTTGGGGGCTGGAAAGGGTGGCTGGGCTTCGGATCCCGACTGGGGGGGGGGCTTAACTTCTGGTAAGGGGGGTTAAGGGGCTCGACTGGAGCGAATTCTGGTGGAGTCCATCTCACCTTGGCTCTGATGGATGAGCGGGAGATTCCTAATCGAGGAATCGACTGTACCGACAGAGGTTTCCTGTGGTTTCCTCCGTCTCTTGCGGGAGCAAATGCGGTACAGTTTAGCAAGTCGGCCACAGCAGCAACGTTAGGTAGAGGGTACATGGCGCAGTAAACCAAAGGGTTTAAAGTGCCTTAAATAAAAAAAATATCATCCCTGATCATCATGTTCCACCGGCCACAGACGATTAACGTGAACCACCTTGAATTTCCCTCGTGGGAATTTTTGGATTCGGTAAACGACATCGTTTAATTTAGATTTGATCACATACGTCTTTTCCCAATTTCTTTGAATTTTCGGGCATTTTCCTTTGACTCTCTTAGGGGCAAAGAGCCAAACTTTTTGTCCAGGAGTGAAGTAAACCATATGAGCTTTCAAATCGAACTTCGATTTAATGTTATTACTCTCGACTTCCCAATTTTCTCTGACCTAATGGTGAGTAGCCGCCAGTTGTTCCTGTAGCTGATCAACATAATTTGGAAGATCAATGTGATGATTGGAGCAGCTGGATGATGGACTACCATGGAGTAAATCCAAAGGGAGTCGTAATTCTCTCCCAAACGTCAATATCGCAGGAGTAAATTGCATCGTTTGATGTATGGAAGAACGAAACGCGAGAAGGAATAACGGCAGCCACCTGTCCCAAGTGGTCTGATTGTCATTGATGAATTTGGCGAGATAATTTAGGACAGTCCTATCAAGGCGTTCGACCATTCCGTTAGACTGGGGATGTAGTGGGGTTGTACGCGTTCTGTGAATACCTAAGAGTTACATCAATGAATTACAAATTGTTGACTCAAAATCTCTTCCTTGATTGGAGTGGATTTCCAGAGGTATTCCAAAGAGAGAAATCACATGGACTACCAGAGCTTCAGCGATAGTAGCCGCGCGGTGATTGGGAAGAGGAATTGCTTCGGGCCAATGAGAGAAATAATCCGTGATAACAAAAATGAACCGATTACCATTGGAAGTTCTAGGCAATGGACCGAGATTGTCCATTGCGATTTGTTCGAAAGGAAAACCAACGTTGTAGATTTGTAATTCTCCTTTGGCTCGCTGGAATGGACCATCTCTGCGGAAATAAACGGAACATTTGCGGCACCAATTCTCGACGTCAGATTTGCATGACACGCAATAAAAAAATTTTCGGATATTGTCCAACATCTTGTTGACTTTGAAATGAGTACCAGGAGGAAAAGAATGAGCAATCCGGAGGATTTCCTTCGTGGATAAATGATGAACAATGACCTGAAGGACATTTTTTGATCCATCAGTTGATTCCCATCGTCGATAGAGAATATTCCCTCTCAACTCTAGGGAATCCCAATATAAGAGATAAAATTTAATGTCGGGACCAAGATGAGAGATCTCATGTCATTCAGGACGTTGAGTCTGCTTTTTGTATTTGATCAACGTGTTAAGAGTTGGATCTAGAGTCTGTAATTTCGCTTAATCATGATCATCGTCAGGGAGGCAAATCATACGACAGACACTTTTCTCTTCTTCTTCATCTCGAGAATTAAGTCTGTCGCATTTACGACATGAGCAAGGACGTCTAGACAAGCTATCCACGTTACTGTGAAGATGACCAGGTACTCACAGACTTCAAAATCGTAGGCGGATAGAATCTCAATCCAACGAGCAGCTTGGTCCTATGGATTTTTGAATGAAAGAAGCCATTTTAAAGTTGCGTGATCAGTCCTAATGAGAAATTTTCTACCGAGGAGATAATGACTGAAATGTTTGACAGATGAAACCACAGCCAAAAGTTCCCTGCAGGTAACGCAGTAGTTCCTCTCAGATTTGTTCAAACATTTACTGAAATACGCAATGACTTTCTCTTCACCGTCCTGAATTTGAGAGAGAGTGGTTGCGATAGCGAATAATGAAGTATCCGTGTCCAAAATGAAATCGCCATCGGAGATTGGGTCAGAACGAATAAATGGAGATTTTAGAATGGATTCCAGTTGGTCAAAGTTAGCCTGAGTTTCTGGAGTCCACCTGAAAGGAACACTGTCTTCTGTTAAAGCGCGTGAACATTTTGCAATATTAGCAAAATCGTTCACATATTTCCTGTAGTAGGAACATAAACCTAAAAAGCTTCTAACCTGTCGTTTTGTTTCGGGAGTTGGCCATTCAATGATTGACGCATTTTTTTCTGGAGAACATTTGATGCCGTCTTTAGAAATGATGTGATGTCCAAGTAGAGGACTTCAGATTTGGGACGATTTTGGTTGAATTGTTGCGAGGAATTATCGTGAGAAGTGCTTGGTCCGTTCTGAGTGAAAGAATTGTCAGATGCTGTGCATTGTTTGGCATAATGACCAAACGTTGAGATTTAAAGCACTGAACTTTAGTTTCCGAGTTGGAAAATCTGTTTGGTTTGTCACGATTTGATGAGAAATCACGATAATTGTTTTGGAATCGAGAATTTGACGAATTTTGGGGTTGTGGTTTGTTCATTACAGAGTGAGAAATTGAATTTAGTTCAGTTGCTCGTTCTTCACCGACGTCGGCGGCCGAAGCGGCTGGGTGCGAGCCTAGTGTGCGCAAGGTTGTGAGTTCGATTCCCCGTGGAACCGAGTTTGTCAACCGGAGGCTCCGGCGAGCGGGAGGTCGCTAATATAGTGACCGCCTGTACCGGCATGGGTTTTCTGTGGTTTCCCATGCTACTCCTATGTTCTATAGGAGTGCGAATGCGGTGCAGTGTAGAATCCACAGCCGCATGCATAGGGTTGGATAGGGCCGATTAGCCAATCAGAGGGCAGAAAGGGCCGGAATATTAGAAAAAAAAAAAAGTTGCTCGTTCAACTGCACGTTGAAAATTTTCAGTTTTCAAATCTTAAAGAAAATTCTATTTGTGGATTATAAATTTCATCAATGAATACTTGGCAAGCAGTACGATCCCGTTCTTCCTCAGAAGAGTCGATCAATTTCCTTTGAGTATGTCACATAACTTTGGCCTTTTTTCTGTTTCCAGGATTGAAATTCATTGTAATACATTCGAGCTAGATGTTTCTCATCAAATTTGTCAGCCAATCCTTTTGTGATTTTTTTGTAATCCTTCTTATCTTCTTCTGATAATTTACTAAAAATCGGACGAGCTTTAACGCGAAGACGAGTCAATAATTGGGCAGCTTTGGTTTGTTTCGACCAATGATTATGCGCTGCACCAATCTCGAATTGAAGATGGTAATGAGACCACAGTTCAGAACAGTCATAAGTGTCTGGTTTAATATGAGAATTTTTGTCATGATCAAGTGAATCAGAACTATTAGCAGTAGAATCAATTTGAGGATTAGCACTAGAATGAGAAAAAGCATTAGGATTAGAAGAAAAATGATTTTGCTGGTTATCGGGTGGACTCCTCAATGATGGGTAGGGTGGTATTTGGATCCATGGAGCTGGTTGAGACATGTCAGGAGCCTTCAGTTATACTGGAGGACCTTGGAGAACGTTGGAGGGTCCTGGAACAGGTTGGGATGTGTTTGGATACGTTGGAGGGAATTGATGATCACTGTCAGAAGTTAAATCCCTTGAGAAATGTTGTTGAGAGTTCGGCAAGAACTCTGGAACGTTTGGGACAACCGGGTTCTCTGGGAGTTGCTGGTGTGGGTTTCGAAGGAATCCAGATGTGTTTGGAGTTGCTGGGTTACGTGTGGGTTGCTGTTGAAGGTTCTGGGGAATTTCTGGATCATTTGGAGCAACAGGATTTCTTGCGGGCTGTTGTTGAAGGTTTTGGGGAAGCTCCGGTTCGTTTGGAGCAACTGGATTCCTCGGAGGTTGCTGTTGAAGGTTCTGAAGGATCCTTGGATTGTTTGAAGCTAATGGATTTCTTGGGAATTGTTGAAGGTTCTGAGGAATATCTGGAGTAACTGGATCGTCCGGGAGATTCCGTAACACATTGAAATTGTTATTTTGAACAGCTCGTCGATCTTCTTCTCTCTGTTGACGAAGTGTCTCCTTGATGTCTCCAACTACGTCCCGTAATTGGTCCCAAAATTCATTCCCGAGACGATTTTCCAACTCTTCAAGTTGAAGTAGAACAGGGCTTTGTTGTTGTAGCTCTTCATCAGATGGTAAATTTGGGCGAAAACCGGCAGTAAAGCGACCAGGACGCTCCTCCAAATTGACTTATCTGCGTCTCCCTCTCCCAGACATAATTAATGTTAAAATTACTCACCCCTCAATGGGATTTATGTTACAACCTCAACGAAATTAAATTCTTTCAATAATTCCAAAATGTTGACAGGAAATCCAAAAATGGAGGGATGGAGGGTTCGACAGCTGCACGTTCAGTTTCTTTTCGGCCACTTTTTTAAAAATCCTATTTCCACGTACGTTTTTTTTAAACCACTTCTGCCACCAATGTTGTATTCAATTGAAGAAGACATGACACAACAAATAAAATGGTTGTGGCGGTTTATTTAATAAATGATGAAGAGTAACACAGGATGAAGATGTCTTGAGATCGATCTCTAAAGATAAGAAGGAATCTTGATGTTGATAACAAAATGACTGTCGTTCATAGGGGCTTCTCTCGATCCAGATCATTGACAAAAGAAAAGGAATTCGAAAGGGGATACGCAAAAATACATTTGTTGAGACGTGTCTAGCACGAGGACTCATTGCAGATGATCATGAATGGCATAATGCTGTGTCAGAAGCATCAATATGGATGATGCCTTATCAATTACGACGATTATTCGTTCGTCTCCTTATTCATTGTAATCCAGTGAAACCTGGAGAACTCTGCGAGGCGTTCAAAGAGAATACCCGAGTTGAGGTTCCATTCCTAACAAGTCCTACTGAGTGATACTTACGTCCCAAATCAGGACTAAGTAGGACTTAGGTGTACTTAAAGTGATGAAATTCTTAGAATTCTACCCTAATTCTTGGAAGATCTGGAGGATACCTAGGTTTGGGGGGGTCTCCCCATTATAGGTTTAAATGTTTGCTCCTTTTTTGGGGTTCACTTCAGCTGCGTCCCCGTCGCGAACCCTGGGTAATTCTAAAGCTGGTGGATCGTGTAGTTTCCACTGGCTCTGGAAATTTCATTCCTAAAGTAACTAATTCAACTAAATAAATCTAAATTTAAATTATCAAATTAGATCAGTTAAATTACATAAATAATTTAAAAAAATTGCTGTAAGAAGGATAGTGGACGTAAAGTGAACATCTTATAACTAAAGAAAGCAATAATTCTAATATTGATAAACGCAAAGGAATTATAGATGAATTGACCCATGCAACAACTTAGAAGCATTTTCCATGGAGAACTGAAGAGAATTAGAAAGGACTTAAAGCTAGACACGGGTATGTCTCATGATTATAAAAGGCGTATGCATGGTTCAGCTGCTGAAAAAGAGACATATCTTGCAATTTCAAGAATGATTATAAGAGGAGGAAAGGATATATCTGATTTCGAAGGAATGGAGCAATTACATGGTTCGACAAAATACGCGAAGGTTTGGGCCGGAGGATGAAACCTATGCCACTCGATAGATTTTTCGACGCAGAATCTGAATCCGTTTGTTAAAATGCGCTCAAACGCATGGTTACTGACAAAAAAATGTTAAATTTGAAAAAACCAGCGAAATCGGTCAAATTCAAAGAACAAAAGCACAATGAATTTTTCTCCTATTGGAGCGGGAAAAAAACAGGGGGTTCAGGATATTCGGAAGTATTGAGTGAAGAAGAGTGTATTTAAATAGATTCCCACGTGAAAGGCTGAAAAAATACATTAAAAAGAGAAAAATGGTGGATTTTGGGTGGGGTAAAAGGAGGAAAGGCAATTGTTTCGTCTCGTTGAGCAGGATCTGGAGCCAATTTCAAATTGCTCTCTCTACGTGGGTTTTAACCTGAAATTCGTAGAATAAAATTGTAAATTATCCATCCGAAACCGCGATCGGCTTGACTTGTCCATCTGAATGTGAATGCAGTGAAGTTTATCTGGAAAAATGCACTTAAATATGAATCCCGAAGAGAAGAGGATTCTGGTTTCTCTAGTCGAGAACGAGCCAGATCTCTGGCAGAACAGTTTAACTTGATACTGCAATGGAAATAAATTGATTTGGCGTGCAATTGGAGCACAATTGAATCCTGTACGATCAGGTGTCATTACTCATTGAACTATACGAATAAAGATTTTTAATCTTCACGTTTAAAATTTTCTCAAGGATTTTTGACCTGGTTTTTTTTCAAATCGGTGAGGGAGGACCAACTCGCTGCCGATCCAAATGGGCTTTTCATCCTCGAACATGAATTAATGTTTTTGAATGGAGACGGCAGAGATGACGATGAAGAAACGTGCTCAGTGACATTGTCGGCGCCATCTCTCCCCCCAAGTCCACCTGGAGAAAAACCTCCAAGTCCACTTGCTGAGAATCCCTCAAATCCAACTGAAATTTTTATTGTCGAAGCAGAACATGATGAAAATGATCTCCAAACCCTTGAACCCTAGAATTACTAATCGACCCTCTAATGATTCCTTTCGTCTCGCACTTTTTATTTTCATGGCGATTTGAGGATATCCAAGTATCTGTTATAGTTTGGTACAAAAACTACGCTATAAATTTAGTCATTTTCAAAGATCAAATGTGTAAGGTAAATTGCGTGAAAAAATTTTTGAAAAAAAAAATGGATATTCATCGTCGTTCAGAGTACATTTTGCACAGGATTATTACCTCATTGAACACACATTTTTCATAGCTAAGTACTTGAATTTGTTTGAAAAACAATTTCGGAAATGTCTTTTCGTTAGGTATGCCAAATTGATTGCTCATATATCATTGATAGAAAAAGCTCGTAATGAAAAAAAATTGATTTTTCAATAGTTTCATCAATCTATCTTCAAAAATGAATCTTCTAATCTCTTTCCAGATTTTTAAAATATTTTCTAATCATTTAGATTGATGTTGAGATTCAAATTCAGACCTGTAAAGTGTGAATAATAAAATCGTTGTAAAATGTCCGGAAACTTGGGATAAAAAAAAAGCTTAAACGAAAGCTCCGATGTTTGACTACAAATAGAAATGCATTTCAATGAAGAAAATATGGTCAAAGTACTTTGATATCCTTAAACCTTATGATAATAAAGGCCCACATCGGAGGCATCAATTTCCATTGCTTTCATTGAAATATAGAATTACCGTGAAGGTTTTTGAGTTGTATTGTATAAGCTAGAGTCAATACGTTTTCACATGATTATGTTATAATGTTACAGGTAATGTTCTAACATCTCCTATTTATGTTGTTGCTACTGGACAATGAATAAATGATTTCGAGATTTGAATTCCATAAATATGTACGAAAAATTCATTTGAAAAAACCTAGCGCATCCAGTGGAAACTTTAATTGCCGATTCTACTGAAGAATTCCAAAGCTCTTCAACTCGTTGGTTTTGATAGAAAAATTCAATAGAACTTGTATATATTCTTTTAACAAAAGACAGTTATCAATATGAATCGATAGCTTGAAGGAAAAAATAAAAACCATAACCCGATTTTCTATGTACCTTGACGTTTCTAAGAATCATTGAGATATCTCTCAAGTGAATACAAAAATGAAGAGACATGCCACGAGAATGTCGAAATTCTCCAGACTCATTCTGTTATGTTTGTGCCAGGTATACTCCTAAGGCACAACGAGAACAGATCATTCCCTCTTTGAAGGCAGCCTACGAAGAAGTTTTCAAGAGTTCACTTGATAATCTCGCGAAACCATGGGTTCCACATATTTTCAGCAGTCGTTGTCGTCGGAAACTTCAGATGTCAGTCCGTGAGAAGAAGATGGAGATGTCATTTGACACACCAGCGCGATGGAGGGAGCATACAGACCACGGTACCGACTGCTATTTTTGTTCAACTGACATATCAGGATATTCAACGAAGAATAACGATTTGGTGATGTATCCAAACATCAAGTCAGTGGGAATTTACCATTATCTTCAACTCAAAGTAAAGTGAGTAGAAATGGCCACTTGCAATCATTCTCATCCGTCGAACCGCAAGAGCTTGACTCCACCGAAGTAGAGAATGATCCGGAGTACGTGGTCATGGAATCTGAGCCACCAGGTCAGTTTGAAGGTGTAAGTCAGTTATAATTGAATGATCTAGTCAGAAAGTTGAGTCTCACGAAAGGAAACGCGGAGATTTTGGGTTCAACATTGAAAGAATGGAATTGTCTGCTTCCCGAAGTTCACACTATCAGCTATCGCCATCGAGATGAGAAATTTCGCCAATTTTTCTAAGACGAACCAACTTTATGCTATTGTTCTGACGTGGACGGTTTGCTAATGAATATGGAGATCACCCACAAACCAGAAGAATGGCGACTCTTCATAGACTCTTCATACACCAGTCTCAAGGCTGTTTTACTCTACATCGGAAATGTTTACCCATGTGTGCCAATTGCATATTCGAGAATCCTTAGAGAAAATCATGAGAGCGTGGAATTTGTATTGAACAAGCTTTAATACCAGAAGTACCACTGGCTCATCTGTGCTGATTTAAAAATGGTAGCTCTAGTGACGGGCATGCAGTTGGGATATACCAAATATGGTTGTTTCCTTTGTCACTGGGACAGTCGTGCACGAAGCCAACATTATGTGAGGAAGGACTGGCTTCCTCGTGAAAAATTTACAGTTGGCAATCACAATGTGATTAAGGAACCACTTGCTTGATCTGAAAACGTTTGTATACCGTCACTTCATACCAAGCTCGGTGTTATGAAGAATTTCGTGAACCGTCTTCAGAAGGATGAACCAGCCTTGAAATATTTGAAAGAGCTCTTCCCACGTCTCAACGAGGCAAAAATCAAAGAGGGAGTTTTCGTCGGTCCTCAGATTCGGAGATTGATGAAAAATGACGTAGTTTTCCAGAAAACTCTCACTAAAATCGAGAAACAGACCTGGAATTCAATGGAAGTCGTTTATTCTGAATTTCTTAGAGGAAAGCGATCTCCCGACTACGAAAAGAATGTCTCTAAAACGCTGAAGAATTTCAAAGAAATGGGGTGTAATATGTCCTTGTTGCGTACCGAGACACGCGTTTTTTTTATATTTACATGTAACGTGGTCAATTTTTACTGGGGATAGAAATGAACGTTAACTCGCCCTTTTCCCTTGGCAATGTCAGAAAACTGAAACTCGATGATTATGCGCGCCAGTTGTTCTTTGTCTCGACGAAAACAACAAACCGAAATTAGACCGAAGCAAAAAAAAATACAACGAAACCAAAAATTCGAACACAACAAAACTTAAACCTAAGGGGGCCAAGGGAAAGGTGACAGGGTACTTGCGCTGCTCAGGGTGTCGGTTGTGGAGAGAGGGATAGGTTCAGGTGGAGAACGGGTCACTGGGCTCTTATCCTTGTAACGAACATGTGGGGATGTTTGTTAGGACACGATGCTGCCATAAAAACAACTAACCCCCCGTGACATAGGAAGGCGACCCGTGAGTAAAAGGTAGCGAGAGAGAGCGTTCCACTTTTCCACCCCGGGGTGGTCAGAAGTCCAATCCTCGTGACGACCATGAGGTTTGGGGGTTTCCACGCCATGGTGTGGATAAACTTGTGTCTTAATTCCATAGTATTTAGTTTAATCTCAAGACCGGCATAATTACGCGTTTTTGACGGCCCATGGGATTATCGCGAAGAAGGGCCAAGTTATGAGTCATCCGATAATTCTTATGGGAGCCACCCTATTGTTAATCCTACGGCAAATCGATTAGGTCCGGCTGAAATGCCGGCGCTCCAAATTATAACGGATTTTACGGTGGATCGATGGTTACGTTTTAGATTTTCGGTGGAAGGTCACGAGGAACAAGTGCAACCCTTTTATCCCGTGAATTGCCAGGTTGCTTAGAGTTTTGAAAAATTAGGAGAATTAGTAGTATCGGTCTTTTAACCCCGTGAATCCAGGAGAACCGACCCGTAGGAGGCGCCAAAAACCCTTAGTAATTTTCCGAACGCCCACCAGTTCAGTCAAGGTAATCATTAGTCAATTTTATAAAGTTACGTATAAAGAAATTCGAATTGAGTATTTGTCGCGGTTGAATTCCCCAAAAGCCTTTGGTGGCGCCAACAAAGCCAACGCTTGATGTGCCGAAAATCTCCGCCAATCAGAGCCCGTCTCTGTTGGCCGGAATTCGCGCTGCGGTTAGTGCCCGTGACACTGACCCAGGGCAGTTAGTTCCGCATTGACCGTCGTCGATCGTTAGTCACGTGCGAAATTTTGAGTGTACCCACGCAACATAATTGTGCCACGTGGATTACTATATCTTTTGGAGGAGCCGAACCGATCCAGGATGGTCCGAAAAGGGAAGAGGACCTCTAAACACAGGAAGATCGTGAGTTTTTAGTTCGGTTTATGTACTTTTCCGAATTCATTTCGGCTTTTAGTTATTCGACTACGGGGTCTTCAGCCCCGTACGTCGCATTTTATTCCGGTAAAACGGTGATTGTGACGCTTAATCCAAATTATGAGGCGCCGATCCCCCCTTTTTTCACTCATGATTGGGTGGTTTTCGTGATTTTTAGTAGGTTATTCAAGGGGATAATTACTTCCGTTTAATTGCCAGAGCGCGTCCATTCCCGTTATACGTGGGCTTTTGCGCGTAAGAAATTCCACTCGTGTTTGAATTGAGTTGTTTCGCGTAGATAGTTAATTAAAATTAAAGTTTGTGGATCAATGTATTCGGGGGGGACGCTTAATCCAAATTATGAGGCGCCGATCCCCCCTTTTTTCACTCATGATTGGGTGGTTTTCGTGATTTTTAGTAGGTTATTCAAGGGGATAATTACTTCCGTTTAATTGCCAGAGCGCGTCCATTCCCGTTATACGTGGGCTTTTGCGCGTAAGAAATTCCACTCGTGTTTGAATTGAGTTGTTTCGCGTAGATAGTTAATTAAAATTAAAGTTTGTGGATCAATGTATTCGGGGGGGGGGGGCTTCCCTGAGTAATTTATCTCAGGGTTTCCGAAAATTCGCTCTGCCGATTCCCGGATATTCCATTTTTGGTTTTTATGGATTTCCAGCCCATTCTGGCTGGCGTGTACGCCGTGTTTCTCGAGGGGGAATTGCCCCCGACTCTCGACTCCCCCTCAGATACTCATCCACGTTTACACGTGGCTATTCTCACTTTACGCGAGCCTTTTAGCGTTTAGAATTCCGCTCGGGGATTAATGAACCTGGGGCGGCTAATTGTTTAGGAAAAATTATTTTTTTGGTATTGTTGTCTTCGGTAGACTCTCCCGGACATTTTGTCTCAGGATCCGTAATTTTTGACTCTGCCATTTTCGAGTCATGGTAAGTTTAGTTTTACGGAATTTCAGCCGTTTTGGCTGGTACGAAAAATCGATGATGGAATGCGTTCTCCTCTCTCTCGCTCCCATTGTCGCCCGCATACCTTTCCCCCCAATTCTCGGAATTCTCGAGTATTTAGGGATTAGCGTGTATTTCTACTNCGAGTCATGGTAAGTTTAGTTTTACGGAATTTCAGCCGTTTTGGCTGGTACGAAAAATCGATGATGGAATGCGTTCTCCTCTCTCTCGCTCCCATTGTCGCCCGCATACCTTTCCCCCCAATTCTCGGAATTCTCGAGTATTCAGAGATTAGCGTGTATTTCTACTCTCCCCAAATGTTTATTTCGGCCTATTTGAGGTATTTATCGGTGATATTAATTTCTTCGAATATTTTTGTCGGATTAGACTATGTTCTACCAGAGTGCGGAAGTAATATTATGATTATTATTATTATCAGTATTGTTAGCTATTAATTGTAGTTTTTTTCCTTTTTTATATATATATATATTTTTTTTTTGAGAGAATTGAAATGTCTTTTTTTTGNGGATTAGACTATGTTCTACCAGAGTGCGGAAGTAATATTATGATTATTATTATTATCAGTATTGTTAGCTATTAATTGTAGTTTTTTTCCTTTTTTATATATATATATATTTTTTTTTTGAGAGAATTGAAATGTCTTTTTTTTGAAAAATTGGTGAAAAATTGGAGATTGGTTTCTCATATTTCAATAGTGAAACACGTAAGAACGATGTTGATTTCTTTTCCTTTTTTTTGTAGTTTTGGCCACCCAATACCCGTCTCCACCTGGAATCCACCCCTCTCTCAACAACCTAGCACACTGAGCGAACCCAGGACCGTTACCTTTCCCCAGAAATCTAGTTTCCCCCGTTTTATGTAAATTTTTGAGGTTTTGGAATCAATTAGAATTGGTTTTGTAGAATCATCCGGTTTGGTAATTCCGGTTAAAAATTACCTGGCGCCTATAGGTTTTTGTATTTTTGAGTTTTACTAGATGAAGAGGAAGAAGGGCGAAGGTAATAGGCATTTTTAACCCCCATACGAAAATGTCACGTTACACCTAAAAGAAAGACACGCAAGGCCAAAATTTAATGCTGAAATGTACGGGTCTATATTGTCTCACAAATTCAACAAGAGAGTAATAATCGTGATAGTTTTTAGAAAAAAAGAAACCATAATCCGCTCTGAGATTGAGGGAGAGAGATCAAAATATTATATATCTATCCATCAAAGTTATTAGCAATCATTCCACAATATCACAGTAATATCACACCATACTTAAGATTACGTAATGTACGCAGAGAGACCCAAAAAATATATAATAAGTCCAAAATAAAATAAGTAACTTCAAAATGGGACAAACTGAGACAGGAAAAAAAAGGAAAAAGGAATATCGAATTCAATATCGGACGAGGGTTGGCTAATTTAGCAATAACGAAGAAAAATTACTCTTCATCCCGGATTTCAAAATAATCCCCGACAATGGAACGTAATAGGTTAAGGATTTCAAAGAAAACCCGAAAGTCCTAAGGCGCCGCAGAGGCAAGTTACAAGGAAAATCCTAGCGCAACATAATGCTCGGAAACGCGCGGGCTCGAGAGCATAAAACAAACACGTGGTAGCTAAAACGACGGACGCGGCACATAGAATCTACGGAGGTGCGACCTTGAAGCGAAAACCGCATGAGAATGTCTCCAACGAGGGCGGTGAACGCACGAAAAAAAACCAATAAATTCTAACAGGCCGTCGGCACTCAAAAAATCTTAATTACTCCGTATTTTCAGGGATATTTCATCCCGAGGCGGTGAACGCAACATTGAAAACGATCGGAGCGAAATGAAAATAGAACTATATCCCGAGAAAATCGAAGGAACGCGAGAAATCCCGAAAAGTTCTTAAATAAATAAAACGTGGAATTCATTAAGCCATAAGGACTGGCAAGACCGAGAGGTAAAGAGCTCGAGGTGTTCCAGAAGGCGTCTAGCGCAGAAGTGCTTTTGAAGTCGGACATTGCACGGCTTTTACTCCAAAATCCTAACGCAAAACTCCCGAAATATTCCCTCACTTAAATGACATAAACTATCCTTACGGGTGCGAGAGAGAAGCACGAAATCCACCACCAAAAGAGAGAGACAGATGCGAAATCTCTCGCGGCGTCAAAACTCGCAAAACCTGCCAGGCGATTGATGCAATTATTGAGAGTTCTTTAAGCTCTACCGCACAGAGCAAAACCTCNTTCGCAAAACCTGCCAGGCGATTAATGCAATTATTGGGCGTTCTTTAAGCACTACCGCACAGAGCAAGACCTCAAAATCAATAATTTATTATCCCAAAACCCTGAGATGAGAAAACCTAAAAAAATGATTCCCAACAACCCCAAAAATATTCGTGAAACTCACCAACGGAACGACGCTCTACTCCTCGCTTGTCTGCTCCCCGGCAAAGCCTCCACATATAAATCTCCGGACCCTCAAAAGTCTTGTTTCACTCCGGTATGCGCCCGATTAACTACAATTGCCTTCTGCTTCCACACACACAAAAAAAAAACTCCTAATAACCGTCGCAGCGGCGAGAAGGAACTGCGTTACACTCACGTCTGTCACATGTGAGGAGGCTAATCGATACTGACGCTCGATGGGCCACGATGGCGGCTTGGCGCACGGAGATGAGACGTGGACAGAGCGCCACGTACGTCTGGATGGCGCAACAATTACATAACGGTCGGTAATCGGGATTTCTACCTAACGAAATTCAAATTGAAATAACTCTATACAAAAATTAATTACTAGACTGATTGAAATGGATGTCAGAGTTGGTTATTAACTCAAGAGAAATTCCTATTTAACTATAATCTCCTCTCCGGAGTCGTATTCTCGGGATCACGGGGCTAGGAAAATAAATTACAAAAAAAAGAACAAAACTTAATTACAAAAAATAAAAACAATTAGAAAAATCGAACTAAAACGACCTTGGCGATTNAAAAGAACAAAACTTAATTACAAAAAATAAAAACAATTAGAAAAATCGAACTAAAACGACCTTGGCGATTCACGCGAGAACAACGGTCGGGATTGATCGCGTGACCTTCCACCTAACCCAAAAATAACCCTTCCCAAACCCCTAAAATCCACTAATTGAGCGGTAGTATTCCAACTACTCTTACACAATCCCCGAAAATTCGAAACGAAGGGGAAAAATCCTCAAAAATGATCGCGCAGTTCGGTAATATCTCGGCCTAAGCCACGAAAATTCTATCGGCCCTATATAGTTAATTCTTCCCTCATGCAATTAACAAAACGGAAGGCGCGGAACGCAACGTGAAGACAAAACGAATCCAAAAATACAAAAGGGCGTCAGAACGCAAAACCAGATTCCCAATAACAAAAAAAAATGATTAAAAAAAAGGCGTTAGAACGCAAATCCGGAATTCTAATGAATCCAAAATGACTCGAAATCTCTAATTATTAACAAACGAATTGACTCGAAACTATTGGCTCGACTGGGTCATTTTCTTTGCGTACTTACGATTTTTCCGGTACTCTTTCCGATGGTCCCGCGGCGAGCGAAGGGATTTCCCCAGAATCCCTTACAATTTCTCCGTAAATAATTAGTATTAGAATTATTGTTATTTTTTCTCCTGACACTTCGCATTATTCTTTCCGTCAACTTCCCTTACATTTATTACTTGGCGCGTCTCGGGGAAAAACGTCGCCAATGACCCTTCGAAATTCCTTGCGAAAATTTCATTAAGGTAAATTCCCTAGCAAAATTCTTAATCCTCGACAATTTTACTCCATTTCAACGAAGACTTTTCCTTCTCTTAATCCACCTTCGAATCCTTCATGGCTTTACTGCTCACCCTCTATTGCTCATATTGATTATTACTCACATTTCCTACTATCCCTAAAAACTCACCTCTATAAAAATTGTCCTAATCCGTCCAGCCATTATAAACCCCACCGTTTTATTGCTCCTCTCAAACCATAACCGAACACCTTTCCGTCCTCAAGCAGACCCACAATTGGGGTCTGGATTTTTCCCATCTCCCACTCTCTAGTCCGTCCCAATTCCCAACCTCGCAACCAATCACATCGACACTTTTCTATCTATGCTTATCTTACCCTCCTGCTTCAGTCTTTGACCAATAACATTCCTTTTTGTATAATTATCCCCTCCGGTTTTCGCCCTATTCCCCTTCCTCTGTGGCAATTTTCTCTTGCCAAAATTGTCAGTTTTTAATTTTAGTCATGATCAAAACGGCGGAGTGTTAAAACCAGTCTCCATTAAAACCAAGTGTATCCGAATTTTAAAATAGTGAATAAATTGTTGACGTTTCAATACTAACTCGTCTCATTCCACGATTTTTCCCTTGTTCGATGTCTCAATTCGTTCAATCAAATATGATACAAAGAACCCATTCGGCGTATCACGTTTCCAGCAAGCAATTTTGTATGGTCAAACTGATCGAACTTACAACTCCGTCAGAATCAAGTATTGATTATTGTTTGTGGCGCAACAGTCCTTGAAGCCATTTGGAGCATTTCCATGAAAATCCTATTGACGTCAGTGATGAGCATGGAGAGCAATTTCACCAGGACATCGCAATGATGGAGAAAAGGTAACATGGCAAAAAAACAGTCCATATGCTCGCAGACTATTGTTGGACTCTGATGAGCGAAAACAACACCTCTTACAAATGAAAATCATCCAAGATTTGTTTCCCGCATCCCGAAATTCCATAAAAACACAAAAATTATCGGAAGAGTTGTAGAAAAACTGTTTATTCCGTTTGTTTATGTTGAGTAAATATTTTTCCAATCGAGTGCGATTTATTATGTATCTATTTATCTATCAAATCAGTCGGCAGCGACAGTAAATTCCAATGTACTTCCTCCTGAAATCAAAGTTTCATGCATTAAAATTCTCAGGTTAAAACTCACGTGGGGAGAACGATTTGAAATTGGCTCCCGATCCTGTTGAACGAGAGAAAACAATTGCCTTTCCTCCTTCTATTCCACCCAAAATCCACCATTTTTTTTTCTTTTCATTCTATTTTTTCAGCATATTATGTGGAAATCTACTCAAGTACCCTCTGCTCCACTCAATACTTCTGAATATCTTGAACCCCCTATTTTTTCCCCGCCCCAATAGGATAAAAATTCATTGAGCTTTTGTTCTTTAAATTTGCCCGATTTCGCCGGTTTTTTCAAATTTAACATTTTTGTTCTCGGTAACCACGCGTCTGAGCGCATTTTAACAGACGGATTCGCATTCTGCGTCGAAAAATCTATCGAGTGGCATAGGTTTCATCCTCCGGCCCGAACCGTCGCGTATTTTGTCGGACCGTATTATCTATTGGTGAAATCAAGGAAACTTCTGTCGAATCAAAAGAATTTTTGAGAATGGGTGGACAAAATTAACACCATTTAAATGATTCCCAGAGAGAGATTTTTGATGATGTCATGAATATGGTCAATAATGATAATAATCATGTTAAATGCATATACGTCGATGGTCCTGGAGGATCGGGTAAGACTTTCACTTACACCACTATCTATTATCTCTTCAAGGGACAGAAGAAAATTGCACTCACAGGCATTGCTGTGGTTTTATTACCTGAAGGAAAAACTACCCATAAAACTTTCGGTTTACCAGTACCGTTGACAACTGATAGTACATCATCGTTTGTTACTGAATCCAAAGAGGCTACAGAACTGAAAAAGCTTGATGTTTTTATTTGGGATGAAGCTCCAATAGCACCTAGATACGCTTTTGAAATTGCAGACCGAAGTCTACAGGATATTATGGACAATGACAAACCATTTGATGAAAAAATATTTATACTCGGAGGAGAATTTCGACAGCTTCTCCCAACATCCCAATCGAAATGACGATGCATATCCATGCCGTCATTGACTAGAGAAAAATTTCAGTTTACATAAAAACTAAAAGGAATCTCATGTAAACTACGCGATTTCTAAGCGCGAATCAATTTAAAATTTGAATGGGATTGATATTATAACACTGACTCCAAATACGTGATGACTCCAATGAAATCAATGTGGATTTCTCCATTTCATTATTGAAAATGCCATTTTCCGGCCTAGCGTCTGAAAAACTCCATTTTCACGCTATTCCTTTTTTGTAATACTAATCATTTTCAATCTATTTTCGATATTAAAAAATGAGAATCATGATAGAGAACAGAATAACCCTTCAAATCAAACTAATCCAAATGCGTTTCCGTTGTTCTACTTTATTAATTTTTTTATATCATCACCGATGAAGATGTGCAAGAACTTATGCGCCGAGCGCGCGAAACGCGCTTTAAAGTGCTAGTCAATATTACTAAAGGAGAAGACCAAATCTCGAAATTGCGAGATGTCGATTTTTTTTTAATCGAATGACAATATCGATTATCAATGCAAACAACTGTCGACTATCGATTAGAAAAAAGAATGACAGTTTGGGTTGATGAAGATTGACCATTGATGAGGTTATAATATCTTGCAGGGCGCGCGAAGCGCGCTTTATAATGCTAGTTTATGTACAGGGTGACAATTAGGAAGTTACCGAAACTAATCGTTTATAACTGTGAAATGAGTGCCGGAAAAAAAAGAAAAATACATATGAATTGAGTAAAGATGTCATTTTTATTTGGAATTAGTTTCAGTTGAATCAGACACTTCTAATACATACTTATTGAGATTTGAAAAAAATTGACAAATTGAGCCAGAAGATAACTATTAATGGTAGATCTTTTCGAAGTGATCTTCAATCAAATTTGCACAATAATCAAGCCGTTTTCGAAAACTATGAAAATCTTGTTCAATCTGAGTTGGAGAAATACCAGAAATTCCGTCTCTGATGGCTTTATTCAAATGATCTTTGGTCTCGGGTTTTGCTGCATAAACATTATCTTTCAGGAAGTCCCATAAGAAGGAGTCGCACGGGTTCAAATCGGGTGAATAAGAGGGCCATTCCATACCTCCATGAACAAACTTGGGGTATCCTAATCCGATGACGCGATCACAATACACTTCATAAATAGCTTCAGATACGTCCTTAGTTCTAAGCGGTGTTGCACCATCTTGCATAAAATAATAGTCCTTAACCAATCCTCTTCCTGTAGCCAAAGGGAAATATTTAGTTTGTAGCATTTCTCGATAACTATTGCCTGTAATAGTCCCTTCTATGAATTCTAAGCGTATTGTTTTGATTGAAAATATCTGCCCAAACAGTCACTTTAACAGGGTGTAAAAACTTTGCCTCAGATGAGTGCGGATTTTCGCGACCCAAAAACGGTAATTTTGTTTATTTACATATGCATTTAAATAAAAATGAGCTTCGTCTGTGAAGATTAACTGATTGATGTCGATCTCATCACTTTAAAAATTGTGTGTCATAACGTTACAAAACTCAATTCTTTTGTTTTTGGAATCTTCTGTTGTAAATGAGTGTGATCGACCAGGAAGATCATGACGACGGTCCTCAAGAGTATAATACTTGATGAAATTATCAATTACTCTGGGAGAGAAAGTAATAAATACTTGAAAGTTTTAGTCAAAAGTGAGGTTATACGAAAAAGTCAGATAAATTAGTTTTTATTCTCACCTTCTGAGGGTGTTTTCACTGGCTACTTTTTTACTCCCAAATTTGGTACGAAAACCTCTATATGCTTCAGTATAGTTGTTACCTCTAGTATAAAAGACGTATCAATAAGATATACTTTTTCTTCGTTTGCAAGTGTACTCATTTTGAATTACACGTAGTCTTCTTGTAGCGTCTCAATAGAAACTGACAACACTCTAATATATATCTAATGGAGCTAACCTTCCGTGTTTCAGTAGGAAGGGAAAACATGTGAGTATACTTTAGGCAACTTCCCAGTTGTCACCCTGTATAAAGGAGAACGAACAAGAATCTCGAATGGAACTCGAATCGAAATCGAATGAGAATCGATTTCCCAGAAGTCAAACTCGAATGAGAACAAGCATCGATAAAATCACCGACGGATGGCATTGCTAGGGAAATGGGCGCGAATTTGAAAACCCATTTCTAATTGGAAATTCATGCATATGTCGTGTATTATAAATATGCAAAGGGAGTCCCTACAGCTTAACTGAAATAGTAATGCAAAGCCGAAACTATTGAAACTATACTTTATGCCCTTGGGAGGGGGGAAGGGGGAGGTTGGTATACATTTTAGGTCGAGAAAAGTTTTCTACTGATTTCTATTTTGTTTCAACCAGCTGAATCCGAATATGGAGGTTCAGGATCCGATTTACTGTGATTTTTTCTGTTATTAGCAAACTATTAATAAACAATTGAAAAGTCGAGTTTTCCGACCGGGAATTTTTTTTTCTATAGAACACCCGTGGTCTCAGAAGGGGTAAATCCTCAAACATTTTTCTGTATTTGCAATCGTTTTATCAATAAAAATTCATAAACAAATGATTTTTCAAAGGATTTTCGATATTGTTTACTGAAGATATTGACTGAAATTTTTTTCGCATTTCATGTAGTTGCATACTCTTCATATGATACGTGAGTGATTCACAACCAAATTTACTTTGCATACACCTGATTCATTTTTTCAATATTTGTTTAAACAAAAAATACCGATTTTTATAGGGGATTTTTTTTGTCTGAATATTCCAAACATTTTGAGAAAGATAAGTACTTATAATTTTTGCGCTCAACTCGACTGTTTGTTGAATGAAAAATGATAAATAAATTCATTTGTCACTGTTTATTACTTTTTATTAAATAAACGGTTGAGTTCAGAGAAACATCATAAGGACTAACCTTCCTTGAAGTATCTTGAATATTTAGAAAAAAAATTGCCATTGAAAATCGACATTTTTTGTCTTTTGTTTAACTCACTTATTAAAAAATAATAGTCAATTCGGTGTACACGAAATAGATTTCTTTATGAATCATTCACCTATATGTGAAGAACTTATGGAACTACGTGAAACGCGAAAAAAAATTCAGTTAATATTTGCAGCAAACAATACAGAAAATACCTTAAAAAATTATTTGTTTATTAATTTTTATTGACGAACCGGTTGCAAATACCGAAAAATATTTAAGAACTTACTTTATTTGAAATCACGCGAATTCTATAGGAATGTTCTTTTTCTGGCCGAAAAAGTCGAGTGTTCAATTGTTTATCAATAATTTGTTAGTAACAAAAAAACTCACAGGAATTTACCTTGGGGACCTCGATATTTGGAATCAACGGGTCACAGATAATCCAGGAAAAAAATGTTCTTTACCTAAAATATATGCAAAAACCCCGTCAATTTCCGGACTCCTAGGAATAGCAAAATTTTAGAGGAATTGTATTCCTGATGTGACATATTATAAGATGATTTTTAGAAATCAATAAATGTGTTTCCGCTTTTCTTCAAAATTCTCTTCTAAGCGGGTAAACAGGGAATGAATTATAAAAACTTGAAGAAAGTTTACAAGTTTCCTAAAAAATCATAAAATTGTCGGTCTCTTTTCAAAATTCAAGATTATTTGGAAGTTTTCCAATGAATTTAATACAATTATAACGTTTTCCACAGAAATGTGAGAAAATCCGCCGGTTTTTCAAAAATTGGAGAAAATTTTCGGTATCTCTTAAATATTCTACAATTTTTGAATACACAATGGGAAAATAAATAATATGCGACGGTGGAATTTTCCAAATAAACCTGATGTGAATATGTCACGTGAACCCGAAACAGCATGCTGATTAATTGGATTGAAGTCAGAGAAAATAATTTAGAACATTTGAGACATTTCTCATATTTTTTTTCAACAATTGTACAACATTTTCAAGTTGAAAAAATATTCACAAGACATACTGAATGCTATGGAAAGTTTGAAAAATTTCAAATAATTCATGAAAGTTTCAAGTTCAGGGAATGCTCGAATAAAATTATGAAAAACATCAAGAATGAGGAGAAGATACTCTGCCTTAGCAAAAAAGCATCAGAATTGTTTATATCATTTTCCCAGATGAATAATGGAATGCTTTAGTAGCGGTGTGAAGGGGAATGAAAGAGGAGGCGGTGACTGAAAAATTTGGGTTATGAGAAATTTTATGATTATTGTTTTGCACTCTGAATAGTATATCGTTCATAATTATGTGTAACGAACATGTGGGGATGTTCGTTAGAGACACCACCAGGACCTGAGAACATCCACCTCTGGCGATATTCAGAAACGGATCGTGAGTAGAGAGAGCGAGAGAGAGAAATAAGGGTTTTGTTTCCCACTCCGGTGTGGTCATTTTTCCGATTATCCCTGGGATAATCGAGTCCCGTTGTTTTCCCGTTTAAGCGGAGTTATTTTTCGTTTGCTTCGCGATTCCCTTTAGTAATTTTGCGGTTTCGTTTCGTTTTTGATTAATAAAGATCTGAAATTACGCGTTTTTGAGGGCCCATAGAGTTATCGTGAAGAAGGGCGGAATTTTAGAGTCATCCGATAAACTTTATGGGAACCACCCTATTGTTAATCTTACGGTAAATCGATTAGGTCCAACTGAAACGCCGGCGCTCCAAATTATGATGGATTTTACGATGGTTAACTGGTAACGTTTTAGTTTTTCGGTGGAAGGTCACGTGGAACAAGTGCAACTCTTGTATCCCGTGAATTGCCAGGTTGCCTAGAATTTTGGAAAATTTGGAGAATTTAGTTAAGAGTATTGGTCTTTTAACCCCGTGAATCCAGGAGAGCCGACCCGTAGGAGGCGCCAAAAATCCAAAAATTCGAATAGAATTGAAATTTAGAGAGAAAAAATTTCCGATTCGCCCAGCCGGGATTCGAACCCGGGTCTCCCAGTTACACGCCGGGCACTCTTACCGACTAAGCTACCGGGAACGTCCACCAGTTCGGCCCAGATTAATCATCAGTCGATTTTATAAAGTTACGTAGAGAATAATTAGAGTTGAGTATTTTTCGCGTGAGAATTCCCCGAAATCATGCGGTGGCGCCATCGAAGACCATGCATGATGTGCCAAAATCTCCGCCAATCAGAGCCCGCCTCTGTTGGCCGGAATTCGCGCTGCGGTTAGTGCCCGTGACACTGACCCAGGGCAGTTATAGTCGGACTGAGGAGATTATACTCTTCGGGTTTTGCCCGAAGTTTCGGCACGTCCCCCACCACCTTTCTCATGCATGCGCATGTCGGGTCGCCTGTATCACTCCGCCTACATTCAAATAATTTGAAATTTGAATTGTCAGAAGATGCCGACAGAATCATACACGAACAGAACTAAACCCATTATTGCATATTTCTTTATTTGTTATGAAATAAATACCACGTAAGTATGAACTCTTGATGCCTCTTCATCCAAAGAGATTCAATAGAAACATAATCTTTCACATTACGAACATTCTTACTTTACTAAAAAAAAAATACGGCTGGAGATCTTCATGTTTTATACATTAATGTTAATATTAATCCAGGAACAAAAATTTAAATTATACCAATGACAGAAAGTACACAGGATTGTGAGTGGGGACAGGGGGAAATACAATTTTCCTGTGAAAAAATGTGAAAAATGCAGTGGAAAAAACTTGATAATCAATGCTGGGGAACTTCGACAAAAAACATGTGAATGACAATAATCTCCCCACATTCCCCCTATAATCAAAGTCAAAGTATTGTGGTTCCTTACTTTTTGAGCAAATTGCATTCAAAAACGGTCTAAAACCCCCCCCAAAAAAAAGGGTAATTACTACGAAAAAAAGAAAATACCCTCAGAAACGTTATCAATTCTTATTCTTCGGACTCACCCCCTGCCCCATAACGTAATCGTAATTTAACGCCTCGTGTAGTTCGCAATCCAACACTTCATCCGCGTCTCTGATTAAATACCAGACGATGACTTGCAAGAACGACAATTACGGACAATTCTTAGATAATTGACGATTGACAGTGATACCATAAATCTGCCAGTAATTGTCACGTGGATGCTCGGTCAGCAACAATCCAGCTAGAGCTTTTATGCCAATGCATAGAAAGCACCGAGCAGCAGACTGTGCCGCCGTTCTGGGACGTCGATTGTTATTATCTACTCCATGTGGGTTGAATAGGTAGAAATGGGACCAAGGGATCTCTGACCCCAACTTTGCGATCCTGAATCCTACTGTTTTACCGTGCCCCACGAACAAAAATCCACAATTCTCCAACTGATTGTGATAGATTGACACACATCGGTGAATCGCTTCACTCAAATTCTTCATCAGGGTATTGGCAGCGAACTCACCTTCACCACACTGATCAATCCCAAATGTCACACGGTGGCCATGAACGGAGAGCATCGGCAGAAGGTCTTCTGCATGGAGGTGAAGTGACTGAACATTGTTGCTCAACTTGCATTCCAAGTAGTATGCATCACCACCAACCAAAACCTTGTTGAGCAGATCTTGTGATACAAACTCTATAGTAACTGACATCGCTGCTATCCAGTACGTTGAAATTGCCGTACATTGAGCATTGGCTCTCTCCGCTGGGAAACGGCGTTTGTCTCCTTGATGAAAAGAGGCAGATTGATGGAGGAAAACGTCGTTGATACTTGTTATCAAGTTCTTCGGCCCGGAACCTTTTCGTATCAAGGGTACAGCTGCTCTCTGTTGTTTATGGAATGGAAAGAAAGTAAGCCGGTAATTATTACAATTCTGAAATTAACTTTAATTCATACTAAGTTCATCAAAGTCATCAAATGACGGTTGTATAAATTGATTGTTGTAATTATTTGGATGTGATTACATACCAAAGGTCTGTCTCATTCTGTGGCTGGTCTTAGCCCGTTGCTCACTGCTCCGCCATTATTTGGTGGCAAGGTTGTCAGTGTCAGAGAGCATGAAAGAATTTCTTCCATCATCTTTCTTCAGATTCTGGGAATATCATCCTAACTGAAATTCAGTGGAGCCTTCCTGACAGAGTACTCAGCATAAATGCATAAGAATACACCACAAGCCCAAAAATTCTGCTGACGAGGGAGATCCTGCAATAAAATGATCCTTTAAAATTGTCGGTATACACAGAAAAATAAATGGAAAAATCTTGCAAATTTGTTTGAGAATTCTATTGGATTTGGATTCAACTTTCTATTAGCTTATGGCTGATTTGTTGTAATGTTCAATTGAAAATATCCTATGAAAACCCAATGCAATTAGTTTTCAGTTTCATTGCATTGAATTTTCAGTTTCATTTCTTCAATAAGTTAGAGGAGGGAAATCTACGGGAATTTGTGCCGGGGAATTCCTATTGGAATTGTTTGAATGGGAAAGATTCCCTAAAATTGTTTAAAACCATCAGGCAAAAAAGAAATAGAATTTTCCAATAATATTTCATATAAATTTTTAGTAAAAATGTTCATGTAGATGATTCTACAAAAAAAATCTCAAATAGCCGCGTGTTATTGGCAAATGTCGTTGCGACATTCACCATTTATGTTGGTGTGAAGAAATAAGATTGGGTTGGACCATTTTAGACTGGATTGATTAAGAAATGTAAAGTGTTGACCGGTGGGAGGTTTGTCTTTCATTAATTATGGATGAGGATAATGGAGAATGGCTGAGGAACCTTGTGATTCTGGGCAATATCTTCAGTTTGGCTGCAAATGAATTTTTCAATGTCTGATATCATTCAAGTATATACTTGCACATCTTTGAGTCTCCACTCTGATATCACCAGCTGTCGATTCCTCTTCTCAGCAATCTCATAGCAGAGGTAGCGGAGAATCGTCTACAAAAATAGAGGAACGCATTCAGTCATTTGCAATTGAGAATCAAATCCTTCGGTATTTGGTGCACAACGTTGATTACTTACATCAATGTGAGATTGGTGTAGACCTCCCAAACTATCATAGTAGGAGATGCATCTAGCTTTGATGTCCACCACACACAAAGTCCAATGGGCAGCAACGTTGATAGGCATCAACAATGTCTCTTTACTAAAGATGTCAATCTGAAGAAAAAAAATCATTTTCGCGTATTATATGGCCGTAAAATTCTACTCTCCCTAATTTATGCCTCCACAACTGCCTTGCACACATATTTACATTCCTTGTCCACCGCTTCACGCTGTCATATGACCCTAGAAGCTTATTGAAGAAAAAGCTGTCGTACGCGTGGATCAACCCTCCGCTTCTCTTTGCTATCAACTTCAGATACATATTGATGATCTGTAATAGAAAATAATAAATCATTACACTTTCGTAATATTGCACAATTTTACGATGTCAATTTTTTAAATAAAACTATTAAAACATAATTTTAATGGCACCAATTACTTTGATTAAAGTATTAATTGTTATTGAATCAAACGATTTGTTATTCATATAATAACCTACTAAACAAGATGAGGACAGTCTTGCATAATCTCATTCTAGTGGATTTGTCCATGTTTTCGGCTTGTTTTTATTATTTATACTAGTAATTTCGTGAATAGACTTACAACATCGTTGAGCCATTTCTCCGGTAACAATTGCTGCAAATCACCAACACGTAGGGTTCCCTCGTCAGTACGAATCTCTGTGTCTCTGTCTTTGTTCAACCATTCCTGTTGAGCAACACATATAATTATGAGACGAGATGAGTTTTGCCATTAGAGATTTGTAATGCATTACTGCTTGGAAGACATTTTTATCCACTTCAGAACTATAGTTTTTTAATTGCTGTAATGTCCTACATTTCTGAACATCATTATCAGTGGAATTTACAACGGTTTCCCTTCATTTCAGAATTATTTAAAACTCTTTCTATTCTAATAAATTTTGACATAATACCTCTGCTGTAAACGCAGACGATTCCACAGGTGTTCCAGGCTGTTGGAGTGTTCTATTTCCATTAACGCTCTCTTGTTTACTGCAGGATGTTTCATAGGTCTCAACAGTAATTACCTCGCCGTAGTCCATCTCCAGCTAAAATTCGAAATCACAATAATTACCACAATTTGCATGGAAAATTTCAATTGGTTCCGATAGGGAATATTCGATTTTTCTACAAAAAATTCTTGAGGACGAATCCAATTTTTTTTGCTGCATAATAATCACTAATATAATTCATATTGAGTTCGAATACCAAAAAAAAAATATACATGAGTTCTGGAAGAGATAATTAACGTAATATATCTATCAACATTAACCGACTTATCTCTCAAAAATCGCATGGAAAAGTTGTGTAATTTTGAATTGAGTATTTACAATATTATAATCGAAATTTTATTTGCTTTGTTTGATAAAACACTAGGACCTGCCATTGAATATTCAAATGCAGATCTTTATGAAAGAGAAAAAAACATTCATCAAAAGTGGCTTACTTTGGATTTCTTAAGAATTTCAGACATGCATTCTCTATCACTACGATTTTGGACTCCACAACTCGTCAGGAGGAATTCATCAGGGCAATTAGGAATTGAGACGTCTGGTGGAAGAACTTTACCAAGTTCGTCATCACGAATGTTGTCACCGAATGTCTAAGACAAATTTGATTTGCAATTATGAATCATTGACAATTTAGGGACGGATTCGAAACGAAATCAACGACTATAGTTATACAAATATTGATACTATGTCACCTGGGATCGTTCGCTTAGAAATAATTGTCTTTTGACAGCTGGAGAATGAGGAACGGCAAATAGCTTTAGAGGTGGACATGATAGACTCCTAGATTCCAACCTGTTTGGCATGGAAACACCTCCCTCAAAATCCTCCTGTTTATTTCCAGTATCGGGGCATACCTTGGGGTCTTCTGAGTCTTCGTCATCACCCACCTCACGCTCGTAATCCTCCAGAATCTTTCTCTTGACTTTCTCGCAATATTGTCTCCAAACCTTGGGGGTAATGGTAGCAAGAGCCTCTGCCCATATTTGCCTGGCCATGTCATCAGAAAAATCGTGGTTCATACCGACATGTTTGTCAAAGTATCGTTTCACCAGTCCCCACACAAGTTCAATGGGATTATAGATGCAATGATACGGCGGAAGACGCTGTATCTTGTGCTCAGTAGCTGTTTTTAGAAATTCATCTAACTCATACTTCACAGGTTTCTTGAGCGTTTCACATAGAGCCTGCAATTGCTTCTTCGTAAGGATAGGATCAACATTGACACCCTCCCCTTTTAGCCACTCTATCATCTCATCCTTCCTCCAATTTGATGTTGGATTCTTATCAACCTAAAAAATCAATGTAATGCTAATATAATCTGTCACTGACGAGGTCATAGTTTTCTCTGGATTTAAAGTGAAAAAATGGATATTTATAATGAGAACGATATAAAAACATTGCACATATTTCAATTTTTTAATGGTTGAAAGTAGTGCCACACATATACGGATCCAGATATCCAATCTCATTGATTTTATCTTCAACATTCCATTACTATTTTTTCCATTGTATTGAAATTTTCAATGAGACATATCTCCATAGAGAAAGTTATATGGCCGATGAAAATTCTATTCATTTTTCTCTACATAATATTCCAAACTAAGCATTCCACTCGAATGGGCCGATAAATAATGGAAAATTAAAGACAAATCCATTATGATTATCGATTTTTTTTTACTCTTCATTTAGCGAGGTTGTTTCTAATGCAGGAGGGAAACGTGTTGCATCCTGTGTATTCGTTATAAAATAACGAATTGTTCGTTGTAAAAATGAGATACATAGTTCATCCATGAAATATCATTCTATTTGGAACAACAATATCTGTTCTGAAGATATAAATCGATTCCAGGACTTCTCCTACATATGTAACTGATAATTATTTCACGTATATGTATCTACTTGATGGGATTTTCAAAACGCCGATACCTGCACACTGTCGTAGGGAGCATTGTCCATGACAATCCCTGTACGCCTCTTCAGATTGGGAATCAGCTGCTGGAGAAACCAGGTCTTGAATTTGGGCCCATTCATTTTGTCATGATAATTAAGAGATTTAATTGGTTTTCTCGAACGAATAAAAAGGGAGGCTCCATTAACCCATCCTTCACTCCCACCTGCATGACAGACAATGCATCTGTCTCCAGTTGATGTCGTCCTGATTGAGCAGCTGCGTCTGTCACTATCTTGCCATTCCTGTCTTTTTCCCGTACCTTTTTGGAAAGTCCAAGTCTCATCCAGGTAGACTATATCCCACGTATCATTGTCGAGGAGTTCCTTTATAGCTCTCAGGAACTGGATCCTTTTAAATTTGATGTGGGGCTCTTCGAGGATGTGACGACATACATTACGAGTTTCGTAGTTGAATCCCAGATCGTGGAGTACTTTCCTAAATGTGTCGACTTCACCATCGAAAGCAATGCCCCTCTCCTTATATCATTCATAGTGGCGATAAAATGACACGCAGAAAAGAATAATTGCTTTTCTTTATGAATAATCACTAGAAAAACATCACAACAAAATTTCAAATAGTGACGTGAGTCTTATAAAAAAATTGTATTGGCATTTTTGAGAGTATTAAGTATTTCTAAATAGGTTTTTCGATTCAGTTGAATAAATATATTTTTCATGAAAAGTCTTCACCATGAATTTTTCAAGTTAAATAATTCAATTTTGAAACTATGACAGAATAGATGAAATAAAGAACAAAATTAGGAATGTGGATGGAAGAACAGAACTCCACAGGATCTTCCTATTGAATGGTTGCCATTTGATACATTTCATAAAAATAATGTGCACTGAAACTGTGCAACTTGAAAATCGACGCAGATGAAAATCGAATTCTAGCTACTCAAGTCGATGGGAATCAACTGGAATTTAGATCTTTCAGAAAATTTTCAGGTGTTATTCATAGGAACACTTGAAACTTATAGGTATCATTATGAACAATTGAGCAATCCATTACGTAGGTATACCTCACGAGTTGGAGAAGCTCAGCTGCAGTAACTGAGCGGCCTGATTGAAAAGGTAAGAATTGATGGTTGTCATTGAAGGCTTCATTTCGTAGATGAAAATTACAAAAACACGTCTGAGATACTCTAGTAACTCACGTTCTTGAGCTTGTGCATAAAGAACCTCACGAAGTGCTAATGCAATAGTGTCCTCCACATCTCACTTCGGTTTTTCCCTCAGGCGTTTTTTTGCTGGAGTTTCAAAATTACCCCCGTTGTCTCCAACATAAACAGCTTTCGTGACCGATTGTAGACAGCAACCCACGGCTTGTGGTGTTCTTTTTCTGTGAATATTAGATGTATTGTATTGGAATATGCTGTTCAGTTGGGATGATTCCCGATTTGAAGGGAAAATATAATGACAATAGAGCTCTTATGCTGCTTAGTATTAATAAATAATGTATGAAATATATATGAATGAATACTAGAATGCATTGTATTGATGACAAATACAGTGAAGAATTATATTCGATTGATCAGCTCAGTTCCCTGGACTTCAACTGGCAGATGCCAGTAGAATCAGCAAATAAGAGCTCATTAAAAATGGATTGTTTTAATTATTACCTGACTAGAGCTAGTGGAAGAAGAGGACCACCTCTAGCCTTTTCTCGTCGGAAGTATTCATGAACTGAATAAATTGTGTTCTGCAATTCCGCAGGATTCCAGGCCTTATTACTACGGGGGTACTTGGGAGAGGTTCTTCTTCTCCGCGGTTTCATTCATCCTATTTCATAAAATTTAATGCATGCCTTGGAAGCTGTCGATAGTTATTTACATAAGTATAGTCTCACATTGTCAGCAGGAGATCCATTTCAGAAGTGTTCGAAACTGAAAATGAGTCAGAGAATCCAAGCGGAGCAGAATTTCGTCTCTCGAATATCCACAGAACGACCCTAAAATTATCGGAAGCCGATGCGGATGGCCCATGATCTCACAAATTTATGCGATATAATTACCAGAATATTCAATTCTCCAGACTCACCCACCAGATTATCCTCAAGGATAAATGTGAGTGTCGTATTTTCATCGAAAGTGGAGCATCAATGAGGGCTATCCCTGTCGAGTGGAGTCTAAGGGTTTGAATGAGTCTTCAAGGGTTTGAATTTTGACAGTGTTAATAAGAGAAGGATGTACGATGACTTGGAATCTGGGTTGTAGAGAAAAGAATGAATTCGTGGATCTAAAGCTACAGGAGAGAATAGAGCTAACGGGCTTGAATTCTGCTACAAAAAAAGAACGCTGTTACTGATGATGTTGATGTGAGAGGAAAGTAATTGCATTCTCTGCAAACAAGTAATGCTGAGACGATGACATGGTTTATAAATTCTTTACTTGTATGGGCCTGGATTCTAAACAAAATAGGAAGAAAAACAAATTAAGGTGCCTGAGTTGGCATAGAATGCCTCATATATGAATGTCTTGGAGAACAATGGCCAATTAATAAAAAATTCTTGGGATCGTTGATTGACATTCTTCGATAATTAGCAGTGGAGATTGCTCAGGAAGACCATCCGTGGGTGTAACATATTTATCTACGTATATAGTAAGGGAATTTCGACGATTGGAAACTGCCATTGCAGCACTAGCGGCATACACGAACTCTCTGGTAATGCGAGTTCCATATAAGATGAGTTCTCGAATCAAGTCTGATTCCCTGATGAGCCTAATCAACCCATCCTGGTCCAGATTCACAAACGACCTGAGGGACAATATTTTGATATTGGTGCACGAGTAAGCCAAACGTGCTGTCATGTGGAAACATAGAATGATAATCAATTTTTTCAAATTGTTCAATCGATGGAATACTGGAAACACATCATCGGTTATCGAACGACATCCTGAAACAAGTTCAAAACCTACAGAAACTGCTGATTTTCGAGTTAGTAAGAAATAGCTATGGTATTTTTCGCGTATTGGTGTCAATTGACAATTTCGATAGATAATCTCCGTAACTTTTATTTTCAGAATTGAATTGCCTATGAGATAACTTATAATGAACTTATAATGTTCAGAAAAATGACATGATCGTCAAAAGCTTTCAATTGAATAAACAATTGAAAAAAAAACAAAAAGGGAACGCATGACCTGTCACTACTTCACTTTCCATTTATAGTTCCAAATTAGTAGGGGTAAAATAAGGATTTCCCTTACCAATGATAGTAATAGTTTCTAAGCAACGACATCGGTTCACCAAGCTAACCACGATATCCTGAATAATTGTGAATTGGTGATCTTGGAGGACGTAATTTCCACAGTCAATCTCGATTTCTGTCAATTTCACCAGCTCTGTGATGCTATGGACATTAGTTTGAGTCAACTTTGAGCCTGAGCGACAGAGATACAGAAAGTTGAGGGTGATTTTTCTGCTAATTAATAAAAGTCCTTCGTCGTCAAGGAACTCGCAGGAGAATGATTTTATGCTCTGCAACTCCTCAATGACTTCATTTACACAGCTACGAGGCATAGAAGTTGCCCTCCAGGATGAAAGTGTCAATTCCCGAAAAGCATTGACATTGATGGCTTTCAGACAAGTGCAATAATCAGTCTAGGAGAATGTCAAATTTAAACGTTTTATCATTGGATTCTCCAACAATAAAATGCACAACTCCATGTCATGCACCGATGAGTGGATCGTCAAATGCAACTCCTGAAGCTGAGAATATTCCCGAACAGCGATGGAGACTGCATAAACTTCTCTCAACCATGTATCCACCAATGATCTCAAAGCGTTTCCACACCGTCTAATAATCCCTTCAGTTACGGCTTCTTGTTTTGCCGCTATCCGAATCAGTGCATTGTCCACCAGGAATAGCTCTGGGTCTGGATCCAGCGAGTGAGAATCGATAATCCTGATGTGAGTGATATCCCCCCAATGTTTATTGAGAGCCTCCCATTGCCTACATACTAGAAATTCAATTTCATATATGCTACAGAACAAATATCAGTGGTGACGGATTAAGTGTCTACTCTACGTGTGGAGAAATTGCAATGAGTGTCCTCCACAACTTATCAAGATGTCGAAATTGTTGTAATGCCATTGATTAGCAGTTATTCACCAAACAAAATAATTTCGAAAATTTGTCGGGGATGTATTTTTTTATGGGCTTGATTGTTACGGAGGTAATTAACGATTTAATGAGGGAGTTTACGCGAAAAAGAGGTTAGCTTTTATAAATTGAGAATCATCTTCTCAATTGAGGGTTGTAGAAGGAAATTTACTTGATTTTTTTTGTGGAGGGAGGAATATCTGGAAAAAGATGGAGTTTTTCTTGATTAAATTGATTTGTGTAGAGTAATTAAGGATTTGACGGAGAAATTCATAGAAATAAAAGCTTCGAATTTGGAGTTTTGGAATTTGGAATTTTACTTAAATAATTATTCTGGTATGAAGGTTTCTGGGGGGAATTTCCAAGAAATTTATATTTATTGTAGGGCAGGAAATTATTCACCGAACAAGATAAGAGACATCATTGTTAAAAATTGTACTATCCGCCCTCCCGTGAATCGTAACTGTTGGGAATCGAATAATATGGACTGAATTTGTTTCGTGTGTTTGATACGTACTTTCACAATTTAATTCTTGAGTGAACATTGAAAAACCTACCTTGTCCAAGAAGGGCTCTCTGAGAAATTGGGATATTTGAAAAAATCAATTTCAAATTCACATCAGGTAATTGATTGATGGAGAATGATTCCTCCATTCCATCAACAGCCTCATTTTGTTGGTTCTGAAAAATCAAATTGGATGTTCAAAATTCTAATCGCTTAGAAGCACAGCCCATTGATACATTCAGAGAGCAGATCAACGGATGAATCCCATCAAGAAAACCTTCAGAGAATGTTCAACGTGCAGAAGGATTCAGTAGTAATCAATTGATCCATCTGACCCATCAGTTTATCAAAAAACACCAACGGAATCACATGCAGTGAATGAAACGACTAGAACATCACACAACCCATTGACAGATCCGAAAGTCGAGCAGAGGGGATAAATCGATAATCAGATACTTCAATGTTTCCAAGCAGAACAATCCTTTTACCATATCAGCTGTTGAAATTATTGCCCTTGAGATCATCAAATAAATGGGGCTGAATCATGCAGAGATGGAAAAAAAATTTGATGGGGATGCTCGTGAGGTGACAATTTTAAGCGAATGCCATTTAAGGATATATTTTCTAATTGTTATGACTTACCATATTTCTGCACACTGGAACACAAAAAAACTCTTCTCAGAAAAAAAAACACAGAATCTGTGGGGAGAAACCAGCTCAAAACAACATGCAAAACACTCGACCAGAATAATAAAAAAATACGATAACGCGGCCGGTTATTCTTTGGAACTATTTCTTGTGGCGTAGGAACTTTTGGCGGTGCGCAGCGATGAACGCGTTTTTTGCGCATGCGTGAGAAAGGTAGTGGGGGACGTGCCGAGACTTCGGGAAAAAATCCGAAGACTATAATCTCCTCAGTCCGACTGTAGTTCCGCAGTGACCGACACTACTGCTAGTCGCGTGCGAACTTTCCAATGTGCCACCCCGGCTTAATTGTGCCCCAAGGATTATTGTGTTGTTCTCGAGGAGCTGTGAGGATACAAGATGGTACGTAAAGGGAAGAGGACCACCAACCGTCAAGATAAAGTGAGTTTTCTGGTATTTTCCCCCTACTTTCGAGCCACTTCCGAATGGCGTCGTCTACACTCTATGGCGGTATCCCTCTCGTGGCCCTCAGCCACGTGCAGTGGTTGATCACCCCCTATAGCTGTGTTTTAGGAGTCCTGATTGAAAATTTTAGAGGTAATCCCTCATCCCGGATTTTTATCCGCGTGTCCTTCCGATTTTTGATCGGTTATTCCACCCGAATCGGGTCGGTACCGAGCTAATATCGCGACTTCCGATTTATCCCGGTCATATTTTTGAGATGATTTTCGGGTTCAGTGAGTGCGTTTAGTTTTCAGGGGACTCATTATAAATTTTCCCGGTCGAAATCGGAGGATTTTCGACTTGGAGTAGATCTATATCTTCCTCTACTTATAAATTGCGTAGAGAGGCTCGAGCATTCCCCGTGAATGCTTCCCCCTCACGGCACCCTGCTAACGCACCTACGAGTGGCGGCTCTCACTTCCCATGTGCGTTCCCTCGTTGAAAATTTCCCTCCGGATATAAATGAATCCGGAGTAGCTTCCAATGGTCCGAAAATTATAATTTTGGTTTCATGGGTTTCTTTACACCTTCCCGAGCAAGTTGGCTCTGGGTTTTTAAAATTTGACTCTACCGAATTTCCGGTACAGCGAGTTAAGTTTTGTCGACTTTTTTCGTTTCCCCCTGTACGTTGTACGCATACCGCTGGGTTTATATTCTCTCTGTCTCTGTCTTTGTCTGTCTCTCTCTCTCTCTCTCTCTCTCTCTCTCTCTCTCTCTCTCTCTCTCTCACTCTCATCTCTCTCCTGTGAGTACATTACATGCACGTTTTGTTTGCTCTCGGTTTGAACTTCTCACTGCCTATTTCTGCCCCCTGGGCGCTTCTGTTGCAGGTTAGTTGCATGCGCTACTTTGCAACCGACATTTGGAGATATAAACCCCCTTTGTTGGTTGCGCTTCTACTTTTTTATTGCCTCTAAAAAATCGCTTGAAGACATCTTAACCTGCAAATTTTTTGGTGTCATCGTTTGGCTGTCTCTCTCACCTTCACTCGTGCTGACGCCACTGGTGAGTGAGAAATCAACTATTAACCAGTGGGAACCAGGTGTGACCAGTTACCTACCCACACTGCGCGTACCATTATCTGTGCACACTGGCATCTACTTCACCGACTCCCGTCTAGTTACTGTCACTAGCTCGCACGCTCTCACTAGACATTCCCCATTTTTACGGCCGACAAAATGGCGGATGGAGACAAGGTACCCTGTGGTAAATACGCACGTATTGGGGGGTCAAAGATGGTGCACTGTCGTGTTTGCGACACTCACTATCACTCTCTATGCATGAAAACACAGATCATCGTAAACGAAAATGGGTCGAAAATTCGGATATGTCAATCATGCTACAGCGCTAGGGGTATTGCATCTCCCGCTCCAGTAAGTCTTACTCGCAATAACTCAATGAGTTCCAATGGCTCAGGGTCATCATCACGATCTGGGGCCCTCAGTCCTCTGACACTTGCCCCCTCCCTCCAGGTACCGCCACCTCCGCCAGCTGCTGCGTTTCCAAGCGGGTCACCCTTACTATCTGACCCCGCCCTCGTCAGTATTATAGAGTCTCTGGGAGGGATCACCAAACGCACTGAGAACCTTGATGCCTTATCCACCAAACTCGATACCGTTCAATCAGAACTCTCGGAAGTCAAGGCTAAGTTGTCAGCTCTGGACCAGCTTCCAGCCCTGGTCAAGCGTGTTGATGACGTTGAGGCTGTTGTGGCTGAGGAGTGTGAGGAGATCAGAAGCCTGAAGCAATCTGTAGAGACTGATGTCGGGGCACTGAAGGAGCGAGTCAGCTTGGTTGAAGAGGAGCAGCGGCAGATGAAGGAGGATACAGCCAACTCTGTCTCGGTGTCTGCTGGTGCGTCAGCTGAAACGTCGGGAGCCGTCGTGAGCAGGGTGAGCTCCGTTGAGGAGGCGGTGAAGGAATTGGCTGACTCTCTAGCGAAGATCAACGCGGAAAGGATGAGGCTTGTGTTGGACATCCTCATCTCAGGCCTTGATCCGCCTGCGAACTGTCACATGAGAAAACTGTCATTCGCTATCTTTCGTGCCGTGTCTTCCTCTATTCAGATGAATGACATTCGCAGCGTGCGTCCTCTTCGGGTGAGGCAGCCTTCAGCTGTGGATGCCGCTGATGATAGAGCTGTAGTCTCTTCAGTACCTACGAGCACGGCAGCTGATGGTGTCGCCAGGTCCTCATCACTTTTGGTGTCAGTCTCGTCTGGTGAACTCGTTCGTGAGTTAGTGATCGCGAAGGCAACCATGGCAAGCTGCATTCGTCTCAGTTGTCAGCTGAGCTTGTGTCTGCCTCTGGAGCGACACTTCCCCTGCAGCCATCACTCATCAACATCAACGAGTTCTTCCCGCAAGATCTCTATAATCTTAGACGCGCTGTGAGGACTGCTGCCAAGGAGAGAGGCTTTCATACCTTCATTCGAAATGGAGCTGTGTTCATAAAGAAAAAGAAGGAGGATGCTGCAACCAGAATCTCATCGATGGCTGAATTAAAAAACTTCATGGCGGGCCCTCAATAAACTCTTCTGCTTCTGCTATATCTCCTGTCTCCAATCTTTCTCTTCCTCTCTCTTCTTTTTCTCAGTCTCCCGCTCCGCTTTCGCTAACTCATTCCTACCTTGAGCACAGTCAGGCGGCAGCCATGTTGGAATTGGAGGGTTTGCGTGTCTGTCATCTTAATGTGAACTCTCTCAGAGCTCACATTGAGAGAGTCAGGCTTTTCCTGGAATCTCGTCCTCCATTTCATGTTATCGCCATGTCAGAGACTAAGCTTTGCCCTCTTATTGATGACGATGTCATTTCGCTGGAAGGCTATAGGCTGTTCAGGCGTGATCGGAATATGCGTGGTGGCGGGGTAGCTTTGTTCATCAATAACTGCTTCAGGGTCACAGTTCTCGCATCCTCCTCTCATGTGTGGACTAAAAGACCTGGTTTCCCCGAGTATCTGTTCTGTGAAATCTCCTGTCATGGTGTCTTTTCAGTCTTTGTTGCAGTGGTATATAGGCCGCCACATGGTCCTTTCTTCCAGGGTAATGACTTCATCTCCTCTCTGCAGGGGTTTCTTCAGGATTATAGCTCCAAGGTCATCCTTGGGGATTTCAATGCTGGTCAGCTGTCCATGAGTAACCCTGATGCGGCTCTGGTGCGTTCGCTCTGCTCCAATTTTTCTCTGAGCCTTGTGCCGCACGGTGCCACTCATCATACTCATGGCTCAGACTCCTGGCTTGATCTGTGCCTGATTGATCATGATGACACGTTTCTATCCTACTGGAAGACAGAGGCCCGCTTTGTGGATGGTCACGATCTTATCACTGCAACAATACAGGCTGTCCTGCCTCGCCCATCTGTGAGTAGGGACTTCACTTACAGGGATTTTGCTGCTCTGGATCTTGATGTGCTATTGTCGCAGCTTGCCGGGAGCGACTGGTCGGTGTTCGATGGCCTGTCGTCTCCAGACGAAATGACTGCATGTCTGGGCNCGTTTCTATCCTACTGGAAGACAGAGGCCCGCTTTGTGGATGGTCACGATCTTATCACTGCAACAATACAGGCTGTCCTGCCTCGCCCATCTGTGAGTAGGGACTTCACTTACAGGGATTTTGCTGCTCTGGATCTTGATGTGCTATTGTCGCAGCTTGCCGGGAGCGACTGGTCGGTGTTCGATGGCCTGTCGCCTCCAGATGAAATGACTGCATGTCTGGGCGGTAATCTTGGAGTCGCCATGGACGCTGCTGTCCCGCTCAAGACGGTGAGGAAGTCCTCGAAGCGCAAGCCGTGGTTTACTGATGGGATCGTTGCTCTTGTAGCGGAGAGAGATCGCCTGTACCGTATATACAAACGTACTCACTCTCATCAGGCACACTTAACCTATCGCACGGCTGGTGATCGTGCTCATCGTGAGGTTGAGGCGGCACGTCAACTTTTCTTCCAGCGAAGGCTGCAGCCTCTCTCTGACCCATCGCTTATCTGGAAGGAGCTCAGCAGGCTTGGTGTGGTGACTGGGAATGACTCAAATCCCGATTTCGATCCTGATGTCTTGAATCGTTGCTTTGCTGGAGTGTCCTTTGACGAGACGGAGCCTTCGCTGGATGGGTTCTTGGACTCCGCTGAGCTAGGGGTCATCCCTCCTGCCGTGGGTTTCTCCTTCAGGCCAGTCACTGCTGCTGCTAAAGGGACTGATGGGGTTCCCATGTCGGTGGTTGTGGCTGCCCTGCCGATTCTAACACCTTATCTAGTGATGCTCTTTAACATCTCTTTCGCTCGGTCCTGCTTTCCCTCTGAATGGAGGAGGTCCCTTATTGTTGCGCTTGGCAAGGTGAAAAACCCTGTGTCATCTAATGACTTCAGGCCGATTGCCTTGCTCTGTTTCCACTCCAAGGTGCTGGAGAAACTTGCTTCCCAGCAAATTTCCGGCTTCCTTGCTGAGCGCTTTATTCTGGACTCCCTGCAGACGGGTTTTTGTCCATTCAATGGGACGCAGACGGCGCTATTGAAACTGATAGATGACATTAGGACGAGTATTGATAGACGACAGCCGACGATGCTGCTGTTATTCAATTTCAGCAAGGCGTTCGATTCCGTTTGTCACGTGTTGCTGCTGCGGAAGTTGTTAGGCTATGGCTTCTCAGGTTCTTCACTGAGGTAGCTTGCATCATATCTGGGTGGTCGTTCGCAGGCTACACTAGGCGGCGCGAGTGGCTGTTCATCCTTCTGTCGTCTGAATAAGGGAGTTCCGCAGGGATCTGTTCTAGGTCCTCTGCTATTGCTCCTGTTCATTAATGATGTTGGTGTAAACTTAGGGCCTGGAGTTTGGCATCTGATATATGCTGATGATCTCCAGATTTACCTGACCTTTCCACGTGAGGAGTTAGAGTATGCCATTCACCGCATGAGCAATGCTGCTAACCTTGTGACAGACTGGGCTAATGCAAATCGGCTGAAGCTGAATGTGGCAAAGACGAAAGCCATCATTTTTGGCTCTAATGTCTTCGTTAACGATGTCTATTCCTTGCCCGGTTTGTCTGTTAACGTTGGTGGCTCTGCAATTCCGTTTGATATTTCCGTGCGCAGCCTGGGAGTGGTTCTGGATAACAAGCTCTCTTGGAAGGGACATGTGGCGCATGTGACGCAGAGAGTTCACTCTGTCATGTACCGCCTTCGGTTCTTTAGAGCCAGTACCACTCTGGGTCTGCGTAAACACCTCATTCAGGCTTTGGCGTTCCCCCTGATCGACTACTGCTGTCTCGTGTATGATGGTCTGTCTGGTGTACTTGCTACTGTGATTCAGCGTCTCATCAATATGACGGTTAGATACATCTTTGGGCTAAGGAGAGACGAGCACATCACTCCCTATCGTCTGCGGCTTGGCTGGACGACGTGTGAAGTGCGCAGGAAGTACTTCCTTGCGTGCCTCACTTACAAGATCCTTCGCTTTGGTCAGCCGGTGTATCTGGCTGACTTTTTTGTGGTCAGTTGAGCCGTGCGGCCGGTGAGCAATGATGTGACTCCCCTTATGATCAAGCCTTCCAGGACTGTAGCCATCCGATCCTCCTTGCACGTGTCTGCGGCTTATTTATGGAACTCAATTCCCTCTGCAGTGCGGGACCTTCCCACACTGTCGTCTTTCCGATTAGCTGTGCGGAATTATCTGAGGGACAACTCTTAATGCNTCCTCCTTGCACGTGTCTGCGGCTTATTTATGGAACTCAATTCCCTCTGCAGTGCGGGACCTTCCCACACTGTCGTCTTTCCGATTAGCTGTGCGGAATTATCTGAGGGACGACTCTTAATGCCTTTCCTATCCTTTGCTCTCCTCTTATCATTTTCCCTTCCCCTGCTACCCAGTCTTCCTATCCCTTCTTATTCTTACACTCTTCCCTCTTTCGTCGTTACCTTTTCGCACTTGCTATTCACCTATTTGTTTAGGACCCGCCGAAGCTTGCTCTTTCCGTTGCATATTACTCCTTCTCATCTTACTCTGCTTTTTATGTATCTATTATTATTAACATGTATTGTTTACTCCATGATATTCACTGCGATTTACTGTATGCCAGCTTATGTGGTTCTGCCACCATAATTTTGTACAATATAATGTACAGCAATAAATTCAATCAATCAATCAATCAATCCTCCCATTTTGCGCTGGTGTGTACGGTGCTAAAAACTCATGACGAATACCTTTCTGTTTGAGATAATTCTCAACTGCTGCATTCGTTTATTCCGTCCCATTATCAGAACGCAATGCCTTGACTTTTCTCCCTGTAACAACCTCAATTGAACGAATACAATCTCTCATTTTTTCAAATACTTCAGATTTGGATTTCGAGAAATAAGCATAACGAAAACGAGTACCCGGATCCTTGAACAATAAATACCATTGACAACCCCCAACAGCTTCAGTTGGCATCGGTCCCGCTACATTAGTATGGATAAATTCTCCTGGCTCTGCTACTCGTGATTCGATAGCAGGTTTATGTGAAACACGAGTCATTTTCTCATGCTGACATTCCTTGCAGAAGAAATCACCCATATCATCACACTTCAAATGTCCAGCCACTCTACTCTGAACCATTCTCCTCACTGCTGATACATCAATATCTTGCAGGCGACGATAACACTGTTGGAGTGTTGACACATGCGCCAGATTAGCTGACTCTCTCCTTCTCTGACGAAAAACCATTTGATACTATTTTCGACTATCACGTAATCCTGTTGCTACAACTCTTCCTTCTCCATTCATCAAGGTACATACACCACTATTCATATTCATGACGTATCCTTTCTTAGTCGCAGCTCTAACCTACCTAACCCTAAAACAAATTCCTCCGTAAACCAGAAACATACTCAACCTTCTCCAGACGACTCGGCTCCCACTGACCATTTACATAGGCTTCAATCAAAATAATTCCAACACCTTTAATGGGAAGCAAATCCCCATTAGCCGTCTCTACTGTTCCCTTCTCAGTTTCCACCAGCTCATGGAACCAATCATATGTGCTGTTGCTCCAGAATCTGACAACCATATATCATCATATGACGCTGCTTGAATACTATCGACACTCGCCACAAAAGCTGCCTCAGATTTACTATAATCCCAAATGAGCTTGATTCGATTGATGCATAAAATCACCATTATTACCTCCATTCGGACACTCTCATGCCCAGTGACCAGACTGATTACACGCCTTACGCCTTGTAAGTTTCTTTAACTCCGCTATAGACTTCCCATGATGAATATTATCTCGCTAACTACTACCTAAATGACCACCACCTCGATGACCATTTCCCGAACGACCACCACCATGATGACCACCTCCTAGCTAACCACATCTTTGAAAATTATGTCTCATATTGAAAGCCCCTTCACTAGCTCCAGTCTGAGCCCCTGAATTCAACTGATCCCCTTCACGTTGCAATCGAACTAATAAATTTGTAAGATGTCTACCTTAGTTTTGAGGCTTTCGCGGCCATTATTAATGACGTGGTTGGCTTCCGGATGGATGCCGCGTTGAGTTTCAGCATTGCGCCGACGTTTCGCAAACATTGCAGTCTGCATCTTCAGGGCTATGAGCTCCGATTCTGAGCTCCGATGTGTGGGGGCAGTCCTTATATACCTTCCCTTGTGGTGGTGGG
>NW_021680444.1:106389-141801 GCF_001412515.2 Diachasma alloeum | reverse complement strand
CCCACCACCACAAGGGAAGGTATATAAGGACTGCCCCCACACATCGGAGCTCAGAATCGGAGCTCATAGCCCTGAAGATGCAGACTGCAATGTTTGCGAAACGTCGGCGCAATGCTGAAACTCAACGCGGCATCCATCCGGAAGCCAACCACGTCATGTCTACCTTCTTTAATATTGTACCAGACTGTTCGAAAATTCTGGAACCGTGGAGTTAGACGACTAACTATCCTAACCATCTTAATATTGTCTGACAGTTTCTCAACATAACTCTCGATTTCTGCTGCTAGGAGTGACACTTTTGAAACATAAACTGAAATCGTCTCACGTTCCTCCATCGTCATTGCAAAATACTCGTTATATAAATCCATCACCGAGACATCACTCTTTTGCTCATTTACAGTTATTAATTTATCCCAGACCTCTTTAGCCGATTCACATCCCAGGATTATATTCGCTTCCGTTGGCTCCAAAGCTCCAACCAAAATACTAAGCGCTCCTCTATCACCTTTCAACCAGGCATCTTTATCCTTCTTAGCCGCCGACTCTTCTGGCTTTTTCTCCGTACCATCAACGTATCCCATCAAGTTCTTGCCTCTCAACATCGCTTGAACTTGAAATTTCCACAATTTGAAATTGCTCCCATCAAAACGATTTATCAGCGTGTGTTTGTCATCCATCTTGCCAAATGCTAACACAAACTACGCTCAACAGACTCAAGCTCTTGTAATGTCCAAAATTTTGTACTAGAAACTTTAAGACTAGAATAATTTTATGTAAAATCATTAAGAACCAAACCAACAGTTGTAAATTAAATTGAGTGCATTTCATCACTTGAACTCGATTAAAAATTCCAAAGGCATTGGAATTGAGTTCCAAAGTGATGAAATGGGATACTCAGCATGCCCCAATTACCCAATACTAAGATTTGCGCGCGAAAGAACGATTAAAAACCGATGAATTGAAACCCCAAAAACCGGACGAACTACTTACCCATAAAAATCAAAAGAGTGGGAAAAGTCATACTGTAGGATTTGCGATGGTCGGGAGTAACACATCACTACTAAACGAATAAACAATTTTATAATATATTTATTCGCCGAAGCGTCAGTCTCAACAAGTACAATGAATATTGATTCGATACTCAGTTGCGCTCGATACAACGGATGGCGATCCACTGCCAACGGCTCCTGTGCGATAGGACGCCGTGATAGAATAATTCGGTACAGGCGCGAAATGTAATCCTCTATTATTGTGTTGGTATATCCGTGAGAGGCCAGCAACGAAATATTAAATGCCTGAGGGTGACGCCAGACTGTCTCCTCAGCTAGGATGTAGCGAGGCGCTACATGTCTCCCCTGCTGGGAGAAAAACGTAGTTTTTTAGAGAATTGAAACAAAAAACAGAAAAATCAAATTTGCTCAACGACAGGATAGCATGGAAATTCTCTGCTGTCTGCCGGGTGTCGTGATGCTCGAGTCCGGAGGTTGCCTGGGGTCGTAAGTCCGTGTTTCCAATCGGTCGTTAAAAGTGGACCCTCCTGGGCTGGCCAGAGGTTCCTACTGCCGTGCCTGCTCTTGCTTGCTGTTGTTGCCGCTGTTGATGTCGTGGACAAGCTTCTGCAGGAAGCTGCCGAACCTGTTCCATGTCCTCGGGAAGAATGAACGCAGGTTTGAGGCGGTCGATAGAGATAGGAACGTCTTGAAGATAGTTGCCTCTCTCTAGTGACCTACAGTGGACAATAAAATGTCTATCGTGCCTGCTGACGATGCGATATGGTCCAGAGTATGGAGCTGCGGTATTTGGTCCTCCAGTCCTGGACGAAAGTTGGCTTGGTTCCATGACGAGACATCTCAGTGGGTGCTACCGCCGGGAAATGTCTACGGAGATCCCTCAAAATCTTCGGAGCTACTCGATCGTTCGTTGGTGTAAACAATTAACCTGAGAGCCGAATTGCTTCTCGGTAGGTGAGCTCAGCAGGTGTGCTTTCAACATCAGGTTTCCAAGCGGTGCGGAGTCCTAACAAAACCAAGGGAAAAACAACATACCAGCTATCGCCGTGGCAGCGAAGTGTAGCTTTCAACTGGCGATGCAGTCTCTCCACGAGTCCGTTAGCCTGGGGATGAATTGGGGTAGTAAGCTTGCGTCGAATTGCGAACATCTCTGTCAGACGTCGGTAAATGTCCGCGATAAACTGGCCTCCTCTGTCCGATGTGATCCTGAGAGGTACTCCAAACCTCGCGATCCAGTGATAGAGAAGTGCACGAACTAGTGTTTCTGTCCTGATGTCCGGTAGTGGCACCACCTCTGGATACCGTGTAAACCTGTCTATAATTGTGAGACAGTCCTTGAACCCTTTCGACAACGGTAAAGTAACCAAGTCGACATGAATATGCTCGAATCTTTGGGACGGTAAAGCAAACTCAGCGAGAGGTGCTGCGACATGCCTCGATACTTTGTTTTTCTGACACGACAGGCCATGACGTGTCCAATCCAAACAGTCCTTACTCATACCTGGCCAAACGAAACGATCGGCGATAAGCTTCCGAGTTCCTTTTCCTCTGGGGTACACGAGTGAATGCATGGAGAGAAAAACTTGCCTCCTTAAAGGCCCCGGCACATACGGACAAATCGTGCCCGACGCCGAGACGTCGCAGTACAATCTAATGTCCGAACCTGGGAAGCGGAGTAGCTGTAAATTAAGACTGTTGTTGTTATTAACTTCAAGCAGCTGGCGAAGTTCAGGATCTTCTCGCTGTGATTGAGCGAGTTGTTGATTGTCGATCGCCTGGGACACTGCCTCGATACGAGACAAAGCGTCAGCTACCACGTTATCATCGCCAGCCACGTGTACGATATCAGACGTAAACTGGCCAATGAAATCCAGTCTTCTACACTGCCAGGGTGTTGCCTTATCCGGTTTCTGATGGAAAGCGTGCGTCAAGGGTTTGTGATCCGTGTAGATCGTAATATGTTTCCCCTCGAAAATGTGCCGAAAATGGATGATCGCCTCGTAAATCGCTTCTAACTCTCGATCGTAAGTCGCATGATGACGTTCGGAGAGAGCAAGCTTCTTGCTGAAGAAGGCGAGTGGCTGCCAACCATCCTGATGTCGTTGTTGAAGGACAGCGCCAATTGCGTGATCCGATGCGTCGGTGAACACAGCCCACTCAGCGTGCACGTTCGGATGTGACAGATGAGTGGCTTCAGCCAGTGCCCTTTTGCTTGCATCGAAAGCAGCCTCCATCTCCGGTGTCCAATCCACCGGATGCTTTCCTTTAACGGCAGGTCCCCTGTGTGCTGCGTTGAGAGGAGCGAGAATTTCTGCAGCCCCTTTCATAAACTTTCTGTAAAAATTGAGAGCACCAAGAAATCTGCGGAGAGACTTAACGTTAGAAGGTTTTGGATATTCGAGAATCGCTCTTACCCGGTCCGCAGGGGGCTTGATCCCCTGTGCGTTGATGGTATGCCCAAGGAAAACCACCTCCGGTTTGCCAAGGACAGACTTCGCTACATTTACCACCAGACCGAAATCCTCCAAACGTTGGAACAGTTGCCTCAGATGATCTAGATGTTGCTCAGGTGTCTCAGAGGCGACGAGAATATCGTCGATATACGGAAATAGAAACGGCAGATCCCTTGTGACTTCATCGATTAAACGCTGAAACGTCTGAGCAGCGTTGCGCCGACCGAAAGTCATGAACGAGAACTCGAATAGCCCAAAAGGAGTTATTATGGCCGTTTTCTGGATGTCTTCAGCTGCTACCGGAACTTGATTAAACGCCTTCACGAGATCGATAGTCGAAAATATTGTGGATCCGTAAAGATTTGCGGCAAAATCCTCAAGGTAGCGAACGGGATACTTGTCCGGGATCGTCCGATCATTCAGGCCCCGGTAATCACCACACGGTCTCCANAAATTAAGACTGTTGTTGTTGTTACCTTCAAGCAGCTGGCGAAGTTCAGGATCTTCTCGCTGTGATTGAGCGAGTTGTTGATTGTCGATCGCCTGGGACACTGCCTCGATACGAGACAATGCGTCAGCTACCACGTTATCATCGCCAGCCACGTGTATGATATCAGACGTAAACTGGCCAATGAAATCCAGTCTTCTGCACTGCCAGGGTGTTGCCTTATCCGGTTTCTGATGGAAAGCGTGCGTCAAGGGTTTGTGATCCGTGTAGATCGTAATATGTTTCTCCTCGAAAATGTGCCGAAAATGGATGATCGCCTCGTAAATCGCTTCTAACTCTCGATCGTAAGTCGCATGATGACGTTCGGAGAGAGCAAGCTTCTTGCTGAAGAAGGCGAGTGGCTGCCAACCATCCTGATGTCGTTGTTGAAGGACAGCGCCAATTGCGTGATCCGATGCGTCGGTGAACACAGCCCACTCAGCGTGCACGTTCGGATGTGACAGATGAGTGGCTTCAGCCAGTGCCCTTTTGCTTGCATCGAAAGCAGCCTCCATCTCCGGTGTCCAATCCACCGGATGCTTTCCTTTAACGGCAGGTCCCCTGTGTGCTGCGTTGAGAGGAGCGAGAATTTCTGCAGCCCCTTTCATAAACTTTCTGTAAAAATTGAGAGCACCAAGAAATCTGCGGAGAGACTTAACGCTAGAAGGTTTGGATATTCGAGAATCGCTCTTACCCGGTCCGCAGGGGGCTTGATCCCCTGTGCGTTGATGGTATGCCCAAGGAAAACCACCTCCGGTTTGCCAAGGACAGACTTCGCTACATTTACCACCAGACCGAAATCCTCCAAACGTTGGAACAGTTGCCTCAGATGATCTAGATGTTGCTCAGGTGTCTCAGAGGCGACGAGAATATCGTCGATATACGGAAATAGAAACGGCAGATCCCTTGTGACTTCATCGATTAAACGCTGAAACGTCTGAGCAGCGTTGCGCCGACCGAAAGTCATGAACGAGAACTCGAATAGCCCAAAAGGAGTTATTATGGCCGTTTTCTGGATGTCTTCAGCTGCTACCGGAACTTGATTAAACGCCTTCACGAGATCGATAGTCGAAAATATCGTAGATCCGTAAACATTTGCGGCAAAATCCTCAAGGTAGCGAACGGGATACTTGTCCGGGATCGTCCGATCATTCAGGCCCCGGTAATCACCACACGATCTCCATTCTCCGTTTTTCTTAGGAGCCAAATGAAGAGGCGAAGAACATGATCCCTGACCGCGCCTAGCGATGCCGAGCTTCTGCATATTCGAAAACTTAGCCTTTGCTATAGCGAGCTTATTTGGTAGCAAACGTCTTGATCTGGCCGATACTGGTGGGCCGGGAGTAGTCCTAATGTGGTGTTGCGTCATATGCTTGGTGTTTCGAAGGAGTCCCTCCGGCTTCGTTATGGCAGGGAACTTCTTCAGTANATCTCCATTCTTCGTTTTTCTTAGGAGCCAAATGAAGAGGCGAAGAACATGATCCCTGACCGCGCCTAGCGATGCCGAGCTTCTGCATATTCGAAAACTTAGCCTTTGCTATAGCGAGCTTATTTGGTAGCAAACGTCTTGATCTGGCCGATACTGGTGGGCCGGGAGTAGTCCTAATGTGGTGTTGCGTCATATGCTTGGTGTTTCGAAGGAGTCCCTCCGGCTTCGTTATGGCAGGGAACTTCTTCAGTAGGGCTACGTAAGATGAATCCTCTTCAATCGTCTGGAGTCTGACTGAGAACGACTCGAATTTAACCAGCTGTCCATCTGTTGAGAGACCAGTGGTGCTATCAATANCAGACCAGTGGTGCTATCAATAATTCGTTGATTCTTGAGGTCAGGCAGAAGACCGTAATGATGCAGCAGCTCAGCGCCAATAATGTGCCTCGAAACGTCAGCTTCAACAAAACGCCATTTGATTTCCTTGCGTAGGCCAAGATCGAGCAGGATCGGAATGTAGCCATAAGTATTGATCAGAGTGTTGTTGGCTGCGAACAGCTGATAACCAGACGCGTCCTTTTTCCGAGAGTGCACCCGGCGAGGACACACTGAAACGTCGGAACCGGTATCCACTAGGTACTGTGCCTTGGTGGACCTATCGGTGACAAAGAGGCGACGGGATGTTAATAAAGAGCTGCGTTCCGTCGCTAACGACTCTCCCTGGGGTTTCCCTGGTACTGACAACCCCGAAGGCACTTTCGTGCCCTGTCACCAAATCTGAAATGGGACCAGCAAGCGTTAGAGTTGTTCAATACCTTTCGAGAATTGGAGCGTCTGCGAGAATTGTTGCGACCATTGGGTGGCCCTCTTAAGCGAGAACGCGATTCACGCAGCTGCATCGCAGCTACTGTAGCCTTCAAACTCTCCAGCTCAACACGAAGCGCAGAGTTGACCACATTACCCGACGAGGCCGAAATAGCTGCAGTCTGATGAGGTTGAAAGACCTCATGGACCCTATCAGCCAGTTTCGCCAGGTTCTCCAACGAAGCGTCATCCTGGGCAGCAAGCGTCGCTCTAGCCTGCTCCGGAAAGTGAGACAGCCAGCGTGTCTTCAAGACCTCCTCATCGATACCTGGAACCAGAGCCTTTAAATGCCTAAGATGCTTCGAGGGTGTACGATCTCCAAGATTCTCATTTTCCAGCAGTCGTAATAAATTCATTGACCTTGATGTGGTAAAACATCGAATTAATTCATTCTTCAATGTTTGGAACGGGGTATTAACTGGTCTAGCAATAATGAGATCCTCGACCTGTGCTGCATAGACCGTATCAATTATCGGAACAGTTTTATTATACTTATCGATCTCTCTCCACTATTCCAAGATCGGTAAACTGGGTCTCCAGCTGAGCAAACCACAGCTGAGGTTTATCAGGGTTGAATGGCCTTGCGACGAGCTTGGGTTGCATCACGGCTATAGCTGCTAAAAATGCGTTGTCTGTGGGGAGCTCCTGGACACCCGGCATCACGAACCACGAAAATCACTTGACAATTATTTACCGAAAAATCGCGGTAATCGATAAATTTAAAAAATTAACACATGTCACTCTTGCGAAGTCGTTAAAGTCTTCACATACACCAGCACAGCACAGCGTCTATAGGGTGCTCAGTAATGTACCAGCGACACAGAGAGAGACGGACGACCAACCCTCAAGTATCCCCACTTGTTCACTCACTTGCCGTGAGAGAAAACGCGGGAGAACAGATAGAGCGGAGAATAAGGTGCGAAAATCACCGAGGGTGAACGCAATTACCCGAAGGGGTGTGCTCGCGCGTTGTGAGCGAGGCGTATAACGATAAGGAAGACGCCGAGAATCGATTTTCCACCGACTCAACGACGCTAAATCGAGACCCCCCATGACACCATATTGAACATTGAAAAATAAAGCCACACGCGAAAAATATTATGCGTTAATTTGCAAGTTTAGATTAATGTTATGCACTCGCGACGACACCCGCTGCCTGGGAAAAATGCTCGTGACGTTAACCACCGGTAAGAGGGTGAAATAAACGCGCGAGATATGAGAAAAAAACTCGTTGTANATAGAGCGGAGAATAAGGTGCGAAAATCGCCGAGGGTGAACGCAATTACCCGAAGGGGTGTGCTCGCGCGTTGTGAGCGAGGCGTATAACGATAAGGAAGACGCCGAGAATCGATTTTCCACCGACTCAACGACGCTAAATCGAGACCCCCCATGACACCATATTGAACATTGAAAAATAAAGCCACACGCGAAAAATATTATGCGTTAATTTGCAAGTTTAGATTAATGTTATGCACTCGCGACGACACCCGCTGCCTGGGAAAAATGCTCGTGACGTTAACCACCGGTAAGAGGGTGAAATAAACGCGCGAGATATGAGAAAAAAACTCGTTGTAAAGTCACGCGCACTCGCGAGGCACTTGTTGCACTGCCGCACTCCCTTTGAATTAATTAATTAAACGCGAAAATCACGTCGGGGTCACCAATATAGGATTTGCGATGGTCGGGAGTAACAAATCACTACTAAATGAATAAACAATTTAATAATATATTTATTCGCCGAAGCGTCAGTCTCATCAAGTACAATGAATATTGATTTGATACTCAGTTGCGCTCGATACAACGGATGCCGATCCACTGCAAATGGCTCCTGTGCGATAGGAGGCCGTGATAGAATAATTCGGTACAGGCGCGAAATGTAATCCTCTATTATTGTGTTGGTATATCCGTGAGAGGCCAGCAACGAAATATTAAATGCCTGAGGGTGACGTCAGACTATCTCCTCAGCTAGGATGTAGCGAGGCGCTACAATACGACATTTTCCACCAATTAAAAATGGATTCGTTGAGGCCCATGTGACAAGTGACACCAAAATTCATATAAAAATGTCAGAAAAATCAAAATTAAACAGTCTGGAAGCAGCGATGAAGCAGTAACAATTATGGTGGAAATAGTTCATTTAATCGGTCCGGTTTTTCAATCCTTCCTTCCATCACGCGGGATAGTACTGAATTAATAGTAAGTTACGAACAATTGAAATTATCCGGGAATAAAATTTCTTTAATTGTTGGAATTTGGCGCCTTCTTGTCGTTCTCAATTCACTCTATCGCCCATGCGGGGCCAGACTGTGTGTGTGGCGCATGCGCCTATCGCGTTGCCTGCCGTGACTCTGTCACGTCATGCCACGCCACTTGGTTTCCAGCCACGATACGATACGGTGCGAGAGATACGTTGTACTCTTTACTTGATAAAATATACTTTCTACATTAAAGTGACTCTGTGTTATTTATTAATCATCCTGAGAATCCGAAACAACAACAGGTTATGGGTACCTTCACGCATTAAACTGCACATTAAACATCTCAGTGAAAGTGAATTAATAAAAAAAAGTGAACTATTGGCACGTGCCGTCGTCAGACAAGGGGGACGCGGTGCATACGGAGAGGAGAGAAAAATTGATAAGATGGACGATCAGACACATAGGGATATCATTTCCAAACAAACGAGTGAGTACACAGTGAAAATAAATAAGGGAAAATAAAAGTGTCGAAATGAAATTTAAAAAAAATATATAATGAAATTTAGCGGGATTCTTAGGAGGTTGGAAATGGCGTCACAGCCGACATGGCCGACGACGACGCCACGAATTAATAAATTTAAAAAAAGGGGATTTTGAATAAATAAAAAAAAATATATATATATATATACAATTATTATTTTTGAAAATTCAGAAGGTGCGACTAGAATAATATAATAGAAAAAAAATTTGAGTTCATATTTTCTGGGGAGCGTTGACACCACAGTGGGTGTGCGCGCAACACGGGTGAGTCGATGGGGAGGGGTGAGAGACAAGACTACACCAGAGCGACAAGCTCGAATAATTAAAACAAGGATAGATATTCTGAGCGCGATAAATTCAAACAAAATATGAAATGATAATTTCAAATTGAATAAAAATAAATAAATAAACTTAAAATGGTATGAGAAATATCATAATTTAGAATTTTCAATATTCCAATAATTTACTAAATTAGTATTTGGAACAGGTGACGACCTACAAAAGGTATGGAATAAATTCATCGAGGATTTTAAACTAGACGAATTCCATCCGGGAGAGTCTATCACGATATTGATACAAGGGGAAAAACTGAGAGTTCTTCCAGAAACTGGTCCTGGTTATAAATCAGATGAGATGAAAAACGGTGTGATAAGGGCATCTGATTTGATGCGAAAATACATTCAAACCTAGCATGAATTATGATAGATGAATTATTTAGATAATACTAGTTAAATCTGTTCATTGGTCATAATAAATGAAATGCATAAAACTTGATCAAGTAAATTAAATAATCTGAAAAACAACAATTGTTTAATTAATTAATAAATAAAAATTTATTTAGACTCTGAAGAGTTGACCAGTGGAAAGATCACACGAAGTTCGGTTTTGGAAGCTGGTTGACTTGGACTTATTCAGGATAAATAGCTGGAGTTTATGTTTTGAACGATTTAGTTCGTTCTGTGGTCAATCATACTGATGTTCAGATGTTTGATCTCAGAATACTCGATTCTGGCATAATTATTAATCTAAATTGCTCATTTTAATTAGATAAAAGGATGATTGAAGAACAATGGGGTTCCTTGGAATCATGGTATAAAGGGAGGATCCTCACCCGTGAAGCTACAACCATGCCAAGAATCACTTCAGAGCAATATCCAACCATTCACGAAGAGGAAGTAGGTCAGGGTGGCAACGGAGATCATCCTGATCTGCAAGGTCAGCAAGGTACGCAAGGTACGCAAGGTACGAGAGGCACGAGAGGTCAGCAACGTATGCAAGGTACGCAAGGTCCGAGAGATACGCAAGGTCTAGGAGGTATACAAAGTCATGAAAATGGACAAATGGTTGGAGCCTCAACATCAAACACTGGGAAACCACAAGTCATCAGTAATGTCCCAGTTAAGGTAAAATTGTTTGATACTAGATCTATTCTCGGGAGTTCCGATGGAACCAAGACTGGAGAGAGCAATGGATCTGGATCAAATAAATTGTTGGAAGCAGTTAGTGCACTTACTGATAGCATGAAAAGGACATGTCATGTGAATGCTGAAGTGGGAAATCATCTGATGGAGGTCATTGAGGCCTCGAGGAAACATGATGAAAGAATGATGGAGATGGAAAAAGAACGACAGAAAATAATGAATGACCAGCTAAATAAATTACAAGAAATAACTTCGAACTTTATTCAAATGTGTGGAGCTGGTATTCCAGGGATTGGGGGGTTGAATGACAATCCAAAGACTAGTGACACTGTTGTTCAGGTGGAGGAGGAGAGTCAGAGGAGAGAGCCACAGATCTCTGGCGGGAAACCCGCTGGTGATTCTGCAAAAGAAATAGCTGAAGCAATTACTTTGAGTCTTGCGAACAAAACTTCAGGGATAACGAGAAATTACGTATTCGATAGTAAAATCAAATATGAACATTTTTACGATTATTTTCAGTCAGAATTAAAGTCTCATAAATTATTGCATGTAGTTGATAAAATAATCGAATGTTCAGTTAACGACAAAATTCTTAAAGAACAATCAGACAAAGTTACAGACATCCTCATTAATCGATTAGATGGAAAATATCATTCAAGAATTTTAAAAATTGAAGATCCAGTAGAAATTTTATCAACTCTAAAAGAAATTAAGAGAGCTGAAAACAATGTCACTTCATTTGCTGTCAGAAAAGAACTATTTAATATGGAATATAAGAAAGGGAAAATAACGGCTCATGATTTTCTTAAGAAATTTGAAGATAAAATTCCAAGCTATGAGAACTCTCCCGGTGCAAACGCTCTAACTGAAGACGAAAAGAAAGATGCACTAATCAATGCAGTAATGGTGTTAATACCCTCAATCCAAACACATGAAAGATCAGCAAAATTATATAATCTACCATCTCTCACGTATCAGCAGGTCTGTTCTATCGTTGTAGAGGACGAAGCATTAAACAATCAAATCAAAGGAGACAAAAAGGATATTAGAGCAGTTAATTTTGCTAAGAAAGCTGGATGGTGTTACGATTGTGGAAGTTATGATCACATTGCTGTATTTTGTCCTAACAAGGGACAAAAGGTGTACTATAAATGTAAAGGAGTTGGTCACAAAGCAGTGGACTGTCCATCGACAGGTGGATTCAGCAGTCAATCGAGGGGTGGTTATAATAGTTCTAAATCGAGAGGTCATTATTCTCGAGATGGTACGGGTCGAGGCACCATGAGAGATGGAATTAAAAGGAGGTCAGAAAGTGGCGGTCAATCTATGGACAAATGAGCACGTTTTGATAGTGGTAGAGGATTTGGCAGAGGCAGAAGTCGTTCACACTATCAAAATTCTAAGATCTGGACACGAACAAACTCAGCAAGGACCAAAGATAGATCATCTGTTGGTGACAACGACCAGAACAAAGGTAAAAGAACTGATAACATTTGTCCTAAAGAAATGAAAATCTTTAACAATACTGAAAATGAAAAAATAAAAAGGAACACCTTGTATGTTGACACAACTAATGAAAATAATGGGAATTTGTTATCGGAATTTTTAGCTGATTTAGGGGCTACTGAACATTTGTCGAACTCTAAACTGATTTTCAAAACTTTCGATGAGAAAAGCGTCGGGATGATTAGGTGTGCTAATAAAAATGAATCGGCGAATTTAAGAACGGAGGGAGTAGGAGATGTAGAAGTAGAGTTAATGAACAGTAATAAATTAGAAATCAATTCAGTAATTTCTGCAGAAGCATTGCAGGCTAATTTATTATCTCTAAGAAAATTTGCTGAAATGGGGCTCGCAATCTATTTAGATGATGAACAAATAGATATCTTCGATCCAATATCCAATCTGTCGATTATCAAGGGCGCGTACAAAAGACCTTACTGGGTAATAGAACTAAAAACAAGGGGAAACAATTCAGATTGTGAGGAGATTGTAGAGGGAAAGACTAGAAGAATAACAGCATATCTAGCTGAAACTGAGACAAGCGGCGTTAGATACAACACTCTGAGTGTTACAGCAAAACAAGATAGTGAACCAATCGTAGAAAAAGTTAATGAACAGGTAGAAGAACCGAAAGAAAAAGAAATTACGACAGGGATTGATTCAAGCTTAGAGAAAATTTCAAACGAAAAACCTACAATCACTAACAACAAAACTATTTATGAACACTCAAAGTTTGATTACACAATATGGGCCAGAAGTTTCCATAATATCGATGAATTACCATTTGAAGAGCCATTTGAAGAATTAAATCCATTCAGAATTGAAAACAATAAATTCAAGAAAAATAATAGTGCAATGTTATGGCATGTTAGGTTCGGACATGCATCAATTACTTATCTCAAAGCCTTACAATTGATATATCCTGATAATAAAAAATTAAATGCAGCAATCTTCGATGATTCCATTTTGGAATGTGAAGTTTGTTTGGCTTCAAAATTTAATAGATTATCATTTCCTGCGACACGCAGCAGAGCTACGGCTCCACTACAGATCATACATTCTGATGTAATGGGACCCATATCTCCAATAACATATCCTAAAGGTTACAAGGTTATCAAGGTATTTATTGACGATAAGACTAGATTTGCAATGGCATACCCAATGAAAGCTAAAAGTGAAACCGGTCACTGTTTAGAAATGTTTGTTAGAAGCGCGAGAAACTTGCTAGGTTATGACGCAAAGATATGCTATTTGAGGTCAGATCAGGGAACCGAATTCGCAGGAGGATACACAATTGATGTATTGAACAAACTAGGAGCGGAATTACAATTAGCATGTCCAGACACTCCTGAACACAATGGAGTAGCTGAGAGATTTAATCAAACGATACAGAAAAAGGTTAGGACATACATGTTTGATGCGAAACTCCCTGAAAACATGTGGGATCTGGCACTTGCATCTGCAGTGTATGCCTACAACAGAACTCTCCACAAATCAAATCAAATGAAAACACCATTAGAAGAATTTGCTCCAAATCATAATTTCAACATTAATCAAATTAGAAGATTCAGGTGCGTAGCATATATTAAGGTTCAAAGGAAAACAGGACCCAAGTTCAGGACAGAGCGTGTGAGAGTAATACTCATTGGGTACACCCCAACAGGTTATCAATTTTTGAAACCAGAGAATGGTAAATATTATGAAAGTAGACATTCCAGATTTAACGAGAAAGTAGTTTACGGTGATAAATTCAACAAGAATGAGATTACAGACTTTCCATCGAATCAGGAAGAAATTGATCGGGACGAATGGTTCGTTAAATTTACTGAAAACACTAACTTAACTGAGAAGAAATTAAAATCGGAGGGAGAGAATAAGCGTAAGAGGGAAAGACCTAGAAAAGAGACAATTGAGTCCAAAGATAATGAGACAGAAGACGTAAGTGAAAGTACGGTCAAATTAATGAAGCCGAAGCATTTATCAATTGTAGAAAATGTAAATTCAGGTATTTTCATGTCATGCGTCACTCAAGAAAATACAGAAGGATGGATGAACTGAATGATGAAAATCATCATTCGTTACTGGCATCCATCAATTCAGATCCAGTTAATTACAAAGATGCAATGAAAAGTGAGGAAAAAGAAAATTGAGAAGGGGCAATAGCCGAAGAACTTAATTCTATGGAGAAAAACAAGGTTTGGAAATTAGTCGATGGACCAATAAGAATGGAGAATGGTAGGAAAGTCAATATAGTTGACTCAAGATGGGTGTTTAGGAAAAAGTTAGAAGCAAATGGGCAGACTAGGTGGAAAGCCAGATTAGTAACAAGGGGTTTTAAGGACACTAATGTTTATGAATTAAGGGAGACATATGCTCCTGTCTCAAGGATGCCATTAGTGAGGGCAGTAATTGCAATTATCAATAAACATGATCTCGAGGTATGTCAATTGGACGTCAAAACGGCGTTTCTATATGGGGAGATAGAAGAAGAAATTTATATGGAGATTCCAGAAGGAACTCTTCATACAATCGATGAACGAAGGGAAAAGGTTTGCAAAATGGAAAGAGCTCTTTACGGATTGAGAATTAGTCCAAAGAGATGGAACGTTAAGTTCACACAAGTTGCCCTAAGTGTGGGACTAACTAATTCAGATTCAGAGCCATGCTTATTTACATGGAGAGAAGGTGATAAATTCTTGATTCTTCGACTTTATGTGGATGACATATTACTTGCTAGTAATGATAAAGACAAAGTTGAGGAAGTTTAATTAAAATTGAGCTCTGAATTCGAGATGACTATTCTGGGTGAACCAAAAGAATTTCTTAGTATTTCAATTCGACGGGATAGAGAGAATCGCTTAATCAGACTATCACAGGAAAAATATGTTGAAAAAAGTTTGAGTAAATTTGGATTTGAAAATTGTCATCCTCAAAGGACGCCAATGCTTACTACTCAGGCATCCAATCGTGAACGAACATTTAGGGAATCTGATATGGACGGAGAGTTGACAAGGTACGATGAAGTCAAAATTGATTGTCCATACAGAGAGATAGTTGGTAGTTTATTGTACTTGGCAAGTACAACTAGACCAGATATATCCTATACAGTCAATGTCTTGAGCAGACATCAAATTAATCCGACTGATGAGGATTGGTTAATGGTGCGAAGAGTATTAAGATACTTGAAAGGTACGAAATCGTTAGATCTTACATACTCTGGGGAATATGATAACATTGAAGGTTACTCAGATGCTAGTTTTGCAGACTGCAAAAATTCCTTGATCACTTGTGGTTACGTCATTAAGTTGTTTGGTGATTCTATTATTTGGAGGACTCACAAACAATGTTATGTAGCTCTGTCGACATGTCAAGCAGAGTATGTGGCAATGAGCGAGACAAGTCAGGAATTGCTTTCAATGTACAACTCTTTGAAGTTGATTTTGGTAGAACCCCCATTGCCTATGATTCTATGGTGCGATAATAGAGCAGCAACAATTGGTGCAGAAACCAATGGAGGAAATCGACTCAGACACATTATTGATGTTAAAGAACGTCACATTAAGCAATGTGTAAAGTTGAATTTGATCAAAGTAATGTGGATTCCATCAAGGGACCAATTAGCAGACGTGTTTACTAAACCTCTAGCATTTGATTTGCACAAGAGACAAGTTGATAAAATTATGAATTCCAATATATAACTGTTATATTTATTTATCTAGGTCACAAAGACTTCAACTAAGGAAGTTGAGGTATAAATTCATAACTCTAGAGAACGACGGAAGCAGACGGGAGTGAGTGTTGGAATTTGGCGCCTTCTTGTCGTTCTTAATTCACTCTATCGCCCATGCGGGGCCAGACTGTGTGTCACGTCATGCCACGCCACTTGGTTTCCAGCCACGATACGATACGGTGCAAGAGATACGTTGTACTCTTCACTTGATAAAATATACTTTCTATATTAAAGTGACTCTGTGTTATTTATTCATCATCCTGGGAGTCCTAAACAACAACATTAATCGAGAGTGGTGTTTTTTCGTACAAATAAGGAATTCGTTCATTGTGACGCGTTGTGGACAGTTTCAAGAAAACTCTTAAAATCTTAAAATTGAACTGTCAAAATTCATTAAAATATCAACAAGTAGAAGAAAGTGTTTCCGTGAAAGTATCCATAATAGCCTTTAGCACGACTAATTGCTGGTGAGGAAATTAAGGATTTGCCCAGGGATCTACAAGCACATCAAATAATTTATAAATAACAGACCGAATTGTGAGTAACAAAATTTGTAAACCCAAATTTGAATCCTTCAGATCATTCCAGGGATAGAAATGTTAACTACATAGATTTCTGTAAAATCACGCTTACGTTTTTGTAAACCGAATAGTTATACAAAATATATTTAAATTCAAATTTGATTCCCATTACAACTCCAAATTTATTGATTAGAAATTAGTCTCAACTCAAGCCCTATCCCTAAATCAAACCCTTTTCCTTGATATTTTAGAAAAAGGTAAGAGTATATAACTTTGCGTCGTCCAATAATTATAAAATCTAATAATTTTAGCTTTGATTTTAATGTGACAATTAAAACATGTCCTTTCGACGCTGAAATCTTTCTCCGGACATAACACTGTTCTCCACTTTTCAAGAAAAACGCTGTTTTTCTCCGGTTCAACTTTTATTCTAAAATCTTCCCCTATGGGCTGGGCCCATAACCTGAACAATTAAATGAGACCAAAGGAGTTCAGATAATAAGGAAAAGTGTTTATTAATAAAGAATACGCTGAATCAACACAACAGAAACAACTGATGATCGCGCCAGATGACACGGTGTATATCAAAATTATCATAAATGGAATCTCTGTCGATAATACTAGTCGAACACTATCCAGCTCCTTGGATAACATACCCATTCACCCAACAAACTGTTTGGGATTCGTGAAGAGATTAAAGATTCCCGGGATGAGCTGAAGATAAACAATGGTCAGCAAGGGAAAATAATCACTGAGAACAAGAGAAGGAAAATAATTCACGGGGTCAAGGTGATGACAGGTGTGGTTATGTCGCCCGGAGAATGGAATCCGCTATGTTTGGAGATTCTCAGACATCCTAAAATATTCACCAGTGGTTGGAAATTGTGAGAGAAAAATCGAAGATTTTTCCTTACCGGTTAATCGAAGTCCAACATGGAAAGTTGGAGGAAAATTATTGTTTGGCAACGACCACTCGAGGACAGCTGAGAGGTCGGTAAAAAGGGCACTGACCTCAGCTACGGAAAGTAATTAATTTTAGTTTTGAGGCTTTCGCGGCCATGAATAATGATATCCTTGGCTTCCGGATGGATGCCGCGTTTGGATTCAGCGTTGCGCTGACGTTTCGCAAACATTGCAGTCTGCATCTTCAGGGCTACACCCAAAAAAAAAATCTTGATTTAATCTTTTCAATCTTAATTTTAGATTATTATAAAGCTTAAGTTAAGCTTTTCAAAAAGCTTAATTTGAGACATTGAAGAGATTAATTTGAGCACTGAAAAGCTTAATCTGAGCTTTTTAAAAAGTTTAATTTAAGCGTTGCGAAAAGTTTGAAATAAGATTTTTGAAAAGCTTAATTTAAGCTTTTCGAAAAGTTCAAATTAAGATTTTCGAAAAGCTTAGTTTAAGCTTTTTTATGTCTTAAAATTGTTGTGTTTGAAAATATAAAAATATTTGAATATATTTTTATAACCAATCAATTATAAATTGACCCATGGGAAAAATATTCTGGAGAATCGAACAATCGAACGCTACGATTTACCAACTTCAAACACGGCCTCATCCACGGAATGTGACGAACAAGCAGAAATTTTTCGAGATCGCGCATCAGCATCACACCGCCCGAGCATTGACCGCGCGATAAATGATGAAACTCCCGGGCATTCACCGAAATGCACTGAAGGAGAAATCAAAAATCAAATCAGTCTTGTCCTAGCATCGACGAAGAGCACACAAAGGGGCGAACTCCTCGCGATTGCCAAGTACCTGGTTCCGGAATCAGTTATACCCTCTGCCCGGCTTCTATTTGGTGATCCGAGTATCGGGAATATACTCAATCACAATTACGCACATCTTCATAGTGATTGGTCCAAAAGACAATATTTAAAAATCGAGCTCTAGTGTTATCGGTCCGCGAGTTGAAAAATTACTTGTTGTGCTGGTGCGCTAGTTGACGTGAGATAAGGACTCAAAGAAAAATAAAATAAAGGAACAAGAAATACTACATTCTCAAAAATCTTAACCAATAAACATAATTTCGGAGACGATAAAGTGTATCTGCAAACTTAAAACGTGAGTAACATTGGTCCTAGTTAATTTGGCAAAGAGGATTAGTCTTTTCTCTCTCTCCCTTATGATTGTTAGGAACTCGATGTAAATTCACGGTATTAAAGTATCAGATGTAAATCGATAACGGATAATATCTAATTCTTGAGTAATAAATGGAATCAACTTTTAAATTGCATTTAGCATATATTCTCTCTTTTAATTAGATTAGACCAATACCCTCAATTCCTTATGATTCGACAGATGTGTCCAACACTTTAAAGGGAAGGATCCATACTAAACAAAAATAATTATTCTGTGCTCGGAGGTAATAATTGTGTTCTATTCAAATAAATATAACCCAATTATTCCTTATCCAACAAAATAATATTTTTTTAAAATTTGAATTATATTATTGTACTATTTTTTATCATTGTTATTGTCGTTGTTATTATTTTTTATTCCTGGAGAATCATAAATGTGTATTCACATTAAAGGTTTTCCAAGTGGTGGGACTCTACAAAAATTACAAGTGACCTTTTTTGTAGAAAATTCAATGCCCCACATCAAAGGTAGGGGAGGGCAGGGCAAAACGGAGCGGGAGGGCAAAACGGACCCCGAGGGCAAAATGGACCACGTGATTTTTTTTTTTTCCCATTTCCATGAAAGGGTCTGGAATGTCAAATCAAAGCGCCAAACGGTCTGAAGGGGAGGCTGGAAGGTCGAATCAAGGACCAAACGGTCTAGACAAAAGGTTGGAGGGTTGAATAAAAAGGTCAAACGGTCTAGGGTTCGAAGAACAAGCTTGAAGGTTGAATCAAGGGCCAAACGATCCAGATCAAAGGCTGGAAGGTTAAATCAAAGGCGGGAATGCCAAAGGACCTAGAGAGGAGACTGGAAGATCGAATGTAGGAGCCAAACAGATTAGAAACGAGATTGGAAGGTCAAATCAAAGGGTCAAAAAGCGTAGAGAGGAAGGTGGAAGGTTGAATTAGGGGCCAAACGGCTTAGAGTGGAGGCTGGGAGATCGAATCAATAGGCCGAACAATTCAGGGTTCGAGAAAAACGCTGAAACGTTGAATCAGGGGGCCAAACGGTCTACACGGAGAGAAAAAGCAAGGAATTTTTGTGGTGAAATTCCGAGAAAAATTCTAGATCTGTACTAGAATCGAGGCGCAAAATGTTAGGCTACATAAAAAATAATGGAAAACAGAATAAATTTTCTGTGAAAAATAATTGAAATTATACATTACCTATCCTAGAAAAAATGTAGAATAAAACAAGAAAATGTCTCTGACGGTACTAGAAAATTTCTCCCACGGTGCAAAAAAAATTATCTGACGGCACTAGAAAATTTCCCCCACGGTGGAAGAAAATTTCTGTGAAGATACTAGAAAATTTCCCCCATGGTGCAGACAATTTTCTCTGACGGGTAATAGAAAATTTCCCCGATAGCAATAGATCATTTCCACCTCTCCCTCGCCCCTCCCCCTCTACTCCTCCCGCTCCCCTTGCCATTAGAAAAATTCCGGTTCAACCTTTCCTTTATTATTTTTTTTTTTTGCAATTACTGCAAAATAAAAAATTGTTGCGGTGATAACGGTTTGAAAATTGAACAGAGGTTGTTGAAATTAGTTTATTTTTGAATGAAAATTGCTTTATTATAATATTATTATGCTTGGTTACATAGAACAAATTTGTCTTAAATTAATGAAACTTTTAGGGGCATTATTTCATCAGATCTAGAATACACAATATGTCTTACAAGTTCCATTTTTTTTGAAATTCCAAATTTTCACAATTATACTTTTTTTTTAATTTTTTCCCTACATTTCGGCAAAGTTGTGGATCGACTTTATTTCTTATTTTTTTGTTCGGAATTTCCTCATTTTTGTTGTAAAATTTTCAGGAATTCTGTAGACAACATTAATTATACCAATCGAAATTATTTATTCAATTATTTTCTATATTTTTTTTTGCTAGGAGTCTACTCGAAGTTCCAAAAAACATAACTTGAAATTTCTAACAGAAATTGTGAAATTCTGAACCAAAGAAAAATAAATAAAATAGATCTAGGGCTTTGCCCACCTTTGAATTGCTCTCAAAATACGCATCTTTTACAGCGAGAATCTCCAGAATTTGTCAATCATTGTTAATAAAATTTGCTGTGTGATGCATTCACTAATTGAGAGAAAAAAATTTGCATATTTACGAAAGTGGAGAAAAGCCAAGAAATTCAATTGCTGGGAAGTGGCAATCGATTAAATAGAATGCGAGTTGTGAAAAAGAGGAAAACCCAAAAAAAAAATCATCTCCCTAATACGAATTATAACAAAATTATAAAAAGATTCAATCTCCGTTGATTTTCAGGATGGTGAAATAATATAGATAATTCAATCACATCAAAGATCTTTCGAGAGTGTCTCGGTGAAAAAACTTGCTCCTTTGTAGAATGCAGAATTGGCGGGAAATTTCAAGGGGGATTCATCATTTATTACTCATAAATCTATTTCCGTTTTTTTGCACAGCATAATACTTGAATCACCTACATTTGCAAGAATTTCGGAGAGTGTGAAATGTCTTCGTCGTTCTTCCTGTAGAAAAAAAAATTACTATCATAAGAGAGGCTTGAAATCAGTACCAAAGTAGTGAGACGTAATGAGTTGACTTTTCTAGACTTCCTGGCTGTGCCTGTATGTTAGGATTCATATTGATAATTGGGATGTCCTTAAAGTTAGCGGAACAAGGTCAAAAAATGTTTTTTTTTGCTCAAAATTATGTTTTTTATGTGTTTTTTGGTGCTCGAACAAAAAAAATTGGTGGTCCAACCCTTCTGGAGTTAAGGGTAGGGGGTGCAAAATAAGGGATGATTAAAAAAAAATTATGCCATAATTATGTGCTTTTTACGTGCTTTCGGCTAGCGAAGGAGAGCAGGCAGGAGGGGGGCTGATTTGGGAGAAATGGCCCTTCTAGGGGAAAATTCATTTAGGGGTTGAAAAACCTGGATAAGTACCTCTATAAATTGGCCCAAAATTATGTGTTTTTTACGTGCTCCAAGACAAGGGGGGAGAGAATGGGGTAAAGAGGCCCGTTTGAGAAAAACCACTTATCTAGGGGAAAATTCAATTTGGGGGTGAGTAGAATAGGACTGGTAATTTCACAGCGTCATACTGTAGACTAGAATTATGTGTTTTTTATGTGCTTGAAGATGATTGATGAGAAATTCTCGGAAATGTAAAGCCTATTGAAAAAAAATGACTCCAAGATTCAAATAACGTCGCGAATAAGATATACCTTGCGCTAGGTATTTTTTTGTTTTCCAATCATTATATGATTGCAAAAAATATGTGTTTTCAAAATCTGTCAATTAAAATATTCATGCTCCAGTTTTTTCCAATGTACACTGATCAGATACACAGGTGACCGCCAGCAACTTTGCAGCGGTCGCCATTTTTTTTTCAAGTCACCATTGTGTGACATCCGTCGAAATATTTTGATTTCAGTTTTTCTTTAAACAAATTATTAATTTTTTTTTTCTCAAGTAACTAAATATTACTTTCCCTCGCGCCGGGTTTATTTTATTGAAAAGGCCCAAAGGCCAGCTGCAAGTCGTAAACTTGTAGTTAACATTTTCCAAGCGGATTATTCTCCGAAAAATCCGTCGTAAAAATAATAGACTTGGGTCAGGGTTTTGTCGTGCTGAAGGCATCTGAAGTGCACGCCCAGTCTATCTCTCTCATTTACTTTTGTCTCTCAATTTTCCGACGTGACTTGTACAATGAACAAGAGTATTGGGGAATTCAAAGTGTCCCTTATCTTAGCGTGGGGTCTGTTTTCTTTCAAGGCCCAGACCCTCGTAAAACCGAATTTGAGTTTCCGTCCCCTTGTAAATTTTATGGGGGTTCTATGTGTTTCTCTTCGTAACGGTAAGTCATAAATTTATTTTGACAATTTTCAAATGTTTTTAAAAATATTCTTTTAATTTAATAATTTCGATGTAGAATAATTGCAAATTTTACGACAATCATTTTGATATAAGATACTTTTCATTAGGACTATTCTAACTCATACTTTCGAATTATTTTTCAATTCGAAAGAATATTTCACCGAAATTTAATTCAATATCTCGTTAAGAATTGAACCCTCTTCAATTCTTTTATAGGAAACTATTTCATTTATTTTTCTTTATTAGTTAGAATATTTTCCATTCACGGGTTAAATAAATTTTAAAACCCTTTCATTCATTTTCAATTTGAGAGAATTATACTTTCTTTATTGTCCTTTAGAAGATTAATTTAGAGGGATTTATTTTTGAGTTGAATTCGGAATTCAAACTCAAATAATTATTTTTCTTTTATTTCTTATAAACGAGAACGGCGTAATAAAGACTAATTAATTTAAAAATAAGTAATTTTAATTATTCCGAAATAATGTTCGGAAAGATAATCATGTTTAGGATTATTTAAATAATAATCCCTAGTTAATATTTTAAATTGTTTAATTTTATTTTTTTTTAATATATGAGATTGTAGAGGGAGGAAATGGGACCTCCCGAAACAATTCTCATTGGTAGTCGAGGGTTGGAAAAGTCTGCCCACACTCTCGACATCTCAATGTAGAGGGGTCGGAGTTAACCCTGAAACATTGAGAGCGGAGTGCAAGGAGGGGAAGATTCGGGCCCAAGGTCATCGACCATTGGTCCCCTAATTTTTCCCTCCATGTATCTGAGGACACACCCTCAGGCTGAGGGAACAAAACTACTTGCGCGTCGTTTTGTTCCTCAGTTCCACCGTAACTCTTAAAGTTTATCACAAGTTTTTCAAGACTTGTTTTTGGTCCTTCGTGACATTTTTTCCTTTTTTTTTATATACCAGTCCTTCGTGACAATTCTTTCGATTTTTATTTAGTCCTTCGAGACTTTTCCTTTGTAAATTTTGGTAACCGTCTGGTAACTGTCGAGTGTTAGGTTTATGTGAAATCATTGTGATTTTAAAAAACTAATTAGTTTACGCGGCAATAAGTTAAACAGTGAAATTTGTGTAACCATTGGATTTAGCAGAGATTCAACATTTGTAAGTCTCTCTCTCTTTCAAATTTTTTTTTCTGTGTTTTTTTTGTTTTTAAAATATAGACTCTCAGGAGTCATTTTTAAACTAAAATTGTGTTCGCATTTTTATTCTTTTATCCAGTGGGGTTTCTATATTTTGGGGGATATTCGAAATCGGTTTTAGTAATAATTCTAGCTAAAGTGACCTATCCGGTCTTGAACAGCTAATCGTACTAAAAGTTCATGTCATTTTGTTCATTTTTGACGTGACAATTGTTTACAAAAAAAAAATGTGATCTCGAAATCTGTCAATTAAAATATTCGTGCTTCATTTTTGTCCAACGTACAGAGATCAGATACACTGGTGATCGCCGGCAAGTTCGCAGCGGTCGCCATCTTTTTTTAAAGTCACCATTGTTTACAAAAAAATATGTGTTCTCGAAATCTGTCAATTAAAATATTCGTGCTCCAATTTTGTCCAAAGTACGGAGATCAGATACACTGGTGACCGCCAGAAACTTCGCAGCGGTCGCCATATTTTTTTAGTCACCATTGTTTACAAAAAAATATGTGTTGTCGAAATCTGTCAATTAAAATATTCATGCTCCAGTTTTATCCAATGTACACACCGGTGACCGCCAGCAACTTTGCAGCGGTCGCTATTTTTTTTTCAAGTCACCATTGTTTACAAAAAAATATGTGTTCTCGAAATGTGTCAATTAAAATATGCGTGCTCCATTTTTGTCCAATGTACAGAGATCAGATACACTGGTGACCGCCGGCAAATTCGCAGCGGTCGCCATTTTTTTTTCAAGTCACCATTTTTTAGAAAAAAATATGTGTTTTCTAAATCTGCCAATGAAAATATTCGTGCTCCATTTTTGTCCAAAATACAGAGATCAGATCCACTGGTGACCGCCAGAAACTTCGCAGCGGTCGCCATATTTTTTTAGTCACCATTGTTTACAAAAAAATATGTGTTGTCGAAATCTGTCAATTGAAATATTCGTGCTCCAGTTTTATCCAATGTACACACCGGTGACCGCCAGCAACTTTGCAGCGGTCGCTATTTTTTTTCAAGTCACCATTGTTTACAAAAAAATATGTGTTCTCGAAATGTGTCAATTAAAATATGCGTGCTCCATTTTTGTCCAATGTACAGAGATCAGATACACTGGTGACCGCCGGCAAATTCGCAGCGGTCGCCATTTTTTTTTCAAGTCACCATTTTTTAGAAAAAAATATGTGTTTTCTAAATCTGCCAATGAAAATATTCGTGCTCCATTTTTGTCCAAAATACAGAGATCAGATCCACTGGTGACCGCCAGAAACTTCGCAGCGGTCGCCATATTTTTTTAGTCACCATTGTTTACAAAAAAATATGTGTTGTCGAAATCTGTCAATTAAAATATTCATNAAAATGTACACTGATCAGATACACAGGTGACCGTCAGCAACTTTGCAGCGATCGCCATTTTTTTTTCAAGTCACCATTGTTTACAAAAAAATATGTGTTTTAGAAAGCTGTCAATTAAAATATTCGTGCTCCATTTTTGTCCAAAGTATAGAGATCAGATACACTGGTGACCCCGGCAACTTCGCAGCGGTCGCCATTTTTTTTTCAAGTCACCATTGTTTACAAAAAAATATGTGTTTTAGAAAGCTGTCAATTAAAATATTCGTGCTCCATTTTTGTCCAAAGTATAGAGATCAGATACACTGGTGACCCCGGCAACTTCGCAGCGGTCGCCATTTTTTTTTCAAGTCACCATTGTTTACAAAAAAATATGTGTTTTAGAAAGCTGTCAATTAAAATATTCGTGCTCCATTTTTGTCCAAAGTATAGAGATCAGATACACTGGTGACCCCGGCAACTTCGCAGCGGTCGCCATTTTTTTTTCAAGTTACAATTGTTTACAAAAAAATATGTGTTTTCGAAATCTGTCAATTAAAATATTCGTGCTCCAGTTTTTTCCAATGTACACTGATCAGATACTGGCGGTCACCTATGTATCTGATCGGTGTACATTGGAAAAAACTGGAGCACGAATATTTTAATTGACAGATTTCGAAAACACATATTTTTTTGTAAACAATGGTGACTTTAAAAAAAGATGGCGACCGCTGCGAAGTTGCCGGCGGTCACCAGTGTATCTGATCTCTGTACTTTGGACAAAAATGGAGCACGAATATTTTAATTGACATATTTCGAGAACACATATTTTTTTTGTAAACAATGGTGACTTGAAAAAAAAATGACGACCGCTGCAAAGTCGCTGGCGGTCACCTGTGTATCTGATCAGTGTACATTGGAAAAAACTGGAGCACGAATATTTTAATTGACAAATTTCGAAAACACATATTTTTTTGTACACAATGGTGACTTGAAAAAAAATGGCGACCGCTGCGAAGTTGCTGGGGTCACCAGTGTATCTAATGTCTGTACTTTGGAGAAAAATAGAGCACGAATATTTTAATTGACAGATTTCGAGAACACATATTTTTTTTTACACAATGGTGCCTTTAAAAAAAGATGGCAACTGCTTCGAAGTTGCCGGCGGTCACCAATGTATCTGATCAGTGTACATTGAATAAAACTGGAGCACGAATATTTTAATTGACAGATTTCGAGAACACATATTTTTTTTTACACAATGGTGCCTTTAAAAAAAGATGGCAACTGCTTCGAAGTTGCCGGCGGTCACCAATGTATCTGATCAGTGTACATTGAATAAAACTGGAGCACGAATATTTTAATTGACAGATTTCGAGAACACATATTTTTTTTTACACAATGGTGCCTTTAAAAAAAGATGGCAACTGCTTCGAAGTTGCCGGCGGTCACCAATGTATCTGATCAGTGTACATTGAATAAAACTGGAGCACGAATATTTTAATTGACAGATTTCGAAAACACATATTTTTTTGTAAACAATGGTGAGTTTAAAAAAAGATGGCGACCGCTGCGAAGTTGCCGGCGGTCACCAGTGTATCTGATCTCTGTACTTTGGACAAAAATGGAGCACGAATATTTTAATTGACATATTTCGAGAACACATATTTTTTTTGTAAACAATGGTGACTTGAAAAAAAAATGACGACCGCTGCAAAGTCGCTGGCGGTCACCTGTGTATCTGATCAGTGTACATTGGAAAAAACTGGAGCACGAATATTTTAATTGACAAATTTCGAAAACACATATTTTTTTGTACACAATGGTGACTTGAAAAAAAATGGCGACCGCTGCGAAGTTGCTGGGGTCACCAGTGTATCTAATGTCTGTACTTTGGAGAAAAATAGAGCACGAATATTTTAATTGACAGATTTCGAGAACACATATTTTTTTTTACACAATGGTGCCTTTAAAAAAAGATGGCAACTGCTTCGAAGTTGCCGGCGGTCACCAATGTATCTGATCAGTGTACATTGAATAAAACTGGAGCACGAATATTTTAATTGACAGATTTCGAAAACACATATTTTTTTGTAAACAATGGTGAGTTTAAAAAAAGATGGCGACCGCCGGTCAGTTGCCGGCGATCACCAGTGTATCTGATCTCTATACATTGGACAAAAATGGAGCACGAATATTTGAATTGACAGATTTCGAGAACACATATTTTTTTGTAAACAATGGTGACTTAAAAAAAAATGGCGACCCCTGCAAAGTTGCTGGCGGTCACTTGTGTATCTGATCAGTGTACATTGGAAAAAACTGGAGCACGAATATGATAATTAACAGATTTTGAAAACACATATTTTTTTGTACACAATGGTGACTTGAAAAAAAATGGCGACCGCTGCGAAGTTGCCGGGGTCACCAGTTTTTCTGATCTCTGTACTTTGGACAAAAATGGAGCACGAATATTTTAATTGACAGATTTCGAGAACACATATTTTTTTTGTAAACAATGGTGACTTGAAAAAAAAATGGCGACCGCTGCAAAGTTGCTGGCGGTCACCTGTGTATCTGATCAGTGTACATTGGATAAAACTGGAGCACGAATATTTTTATTGACAGATTTCGAAAACACATATTTTTTTGTACACAATGGTGACTTTAAAAAAAGATGGCGACCGCTGCGAAGTTGCTGGCGATCACCAGTGTATGTAATCTCTGTACATTGGACAAAAATGAAGCACGAATATTTTAATTGACAGATTTCGAGAACACATATTTTTTTGTAAACAATGGTGACTTAAAAAAAATGCCAACCCCTGCAAAGTTGCTGGCGGTCACTTGTGTATCTGATCTCTGTACTTTGGACAAAAATGGAGCATGAATATTTTAATTGACAGATTTCGAAAACACATTTTTTTTTTAAACAATTGTGACTTGAAAAAAAAATGGTGACCGCTGCGAAGTTGCCGGGGTCACCAGTGTATCTGATCTCTGTACATTGGATAAAACTGGAGCACGAATATTTTTATTGACAGATTTCGAAAGCACATATTTTTTTGTACACAGTGGTGACTTTAAAAAAAAATGGCGACCGCTGCGAAGTTCCCGGCGGTCACCAGTGTATCTGATCTCTGTACGTTGGACAAAAATGGAGCACGAATATTTTAATTGACAGATATCGAGAACACATATTTTTTTTGTAAACAATGGTGACTTGAAAAAACAATGGCGATCGCTGCAAAGTTGCTGGCGGTCACCTGTGTATCTGATCAGTGTACATTGGATAAAACTGGAGCACGAATATTTTTATTGACAGATTTTGAAAACACATATTTTTTTTCAATCATATAATGATTGGAAAAGAAAAAAATAACTAGCGCAAGGTATATCTCATTCGCAACCTTATTTGGACCTCGGAGCCATTTTTTTTCAATAGGCTTTATATTTCCGAGAATTTCTCGGAAAAAACAAACTAAAAAACACATAATTCTAGTCTACAGTATGACGCTGTAATTACCAGTCCTATTGTACTCACCCCCAAATTGAATTTTCCCCTAGATAAGTGGTTTTTCTCAAACGGGCCTCTTTACCCCATTCTCTCCCCCCTTATCTTAGAGCACGTAAAAAACACATAATTATGGGCCAATGTATAGAGGTATTATCACGTATCCAGGTTTTTCAACTCCTAAATGAATTTTCTCCTTGAAGGGCCATTTCTCCCAAATCAGCACCCCTCCTGCCTGCTCTCCTTCGCTAGCCGAAAGCACGTAAAAAGCACATAATTATTGCATAATTTTTTTTTCAATCATCCGTTATTTTGCACCCCCTACCCTTAACTCCAGAAGGGTTGGAGCACCAATTTTTTTTGTTCGAGCACCAAAAAACACAAAAAACACATAATTTTGAGCAAAACCCCATTTTTTTACCTTGTCCCGCTAACTTTAAGGATATATAATTGGGTTGTTGCATACATTTTTTTTTCCCAATATGATAAAACATGAAATTTGTTTGAAAAATATTACATACTAATTTTTTTATTTTGAAAAAAATGATGAAATTCAAACATTGGATGAATAATATTAGATACATATTTTTTTATTTTGGAAAAAAATGAAAAATCAAGAAGTTATAGCAAATTAAAGAACGTCGCGATTGTGACGTCACAACCCTCGACGTTTCCAATCGCCTATAGCTCATCCATTTCTCATCATTTTTCAAAACACAAAAATACGTATCTAAAATTTTTTATTCAATTTTCATATCCAACAATAAAAAAATTCCATGAAATACTCCCATTGAAAAAACGTCTACACTATGACGTCATAATGCTTCGTAGATGGGCGTTTTGAAAAGTGTAGGAGGCGATTGTGTCCTCAGGCATATACTGAGAAAATTGTGTCATCGCAAAATCGTGTTCAGTTGGGTACTTTCCACCCCCCCTCTCTATGTTTCAAAATAGATTTTATATTTCTAAGTACATGAATTTGGCGACTCCCCCTCCCCTCCTCAAACGCCCCAAAAATTCGGGAAAGACATTTTGTTTTTAGTCTAAAAAATCGCCAGATCGCGGAATTCCCTTTTGTAAGGTAATTTTCCATCCCCCTCTATTTTATAAAATTTATTTCGAGTTTCTAGGTGCAAGCGTATGGCGACCCCCCCTTCCCCTCAAACGCTCCAAAAATTGGGAAGAAAACTTTTTTTTTTAGTCCAAAAAATCGCTGGATCACAAAATTGCCTTCTGTAAGGTAATTTTCCATCCTCCTCTATTTCCTGAAATTTATTTCAAGTTTCTAGGTGCAAGTATATGGTGACCTCTTCCCCCCCCCCCTCCCCCTCAAGCACCCCACAAATTGGCGAAAATCATTTCTTTTTTCGGTCTAAAAAATTGCCAGATCGCGTAATGTAACAACTCCCCCCCTCAAACATAATGATAGTAATAATAATAATAATAATAATAATAATTATTATTATTATTATTATTATTATTATTATTATTATTATTGTTCGAGTTAGACTTTAGCACTCGAATAAGAATTTTAATAACGAAGGGAATGCATCAACAAGGTGCCGGATGGTCATGAAATAAATAAACTCCAATTTCAATGAACACGATATTTAATTGTATAACTCAAAAAAGATACACTCTAGGTATTGCAAACAACGCGATCAAAAGTGTTGATTTACGGAGCTACTTCTCACTGTATGCAGGCATATTTTGTAACTGCCATGATTCGTCACTGGTCAGCTGATTGTATGTCGCCCATAGAGATTCGACAATCACGTGGTTGGCAAATAGGCGCGTAGCTCGGACAATTCAAGCAATCGCGAACAATTATTACTATTATCCTCGTGAATGAGATCGCTGGATGACCCTCGAGGGCTCCGACTTCACCTCGAAGACCACCCAGCAAGCTAAGCGATACAAACAAGTCCTAATCGCTCTGCAGTAGCGCTCCCTCCAACCAGAGGGTGAGCACTACTGCAGTCCAGAATCATGATGCCGAAGCAGTCGAAGGGACCCAAGAATGACAGCATTTTGCATCTGGCCAGCCAGTATTAAGGCACTGCGCATGCAGGCTGGAATTACCTCAAGCGCAGATACAAAAGACTGTTTCATGCCGCCAAGAGAGCCAATGATCAGGACGATCAGCTTGACCCTAAACCCGCGGTTCAACTGATGCAGCTCTAACAGGAGCAGCTGGTATTTGAACCGTTTCTCCTCTTCCTTCGTAGATATATTGCTCTCGGCTGGCGCCGAGAACTCAATCACGTAGATGACTTTATCTTCAAAGTCGAAGAGGACGATATCAGGCTTCGTCGCAGCGACGGGCCTGATAGTCGCAAACGAGGAGTTCCAGTAAATCTTACACCTCTCATTCACGACAACGGACTCAATATCTCCTGGAGCATAAGGCAGAATCGGCGTCCGGTCTATCCCATAAGAGTGCCGCAGATGGTAATACAACACTCTCAAAGCCGCGTTATGACGGTGGATATAACTCGTCACTGCATATGTCGGACAAGCCGACAAAAGATGCATCAGAGTTTCCGGGGACTGTTTGCAAGCCCGACACCTAACATCCGGGACTTGCAACCCCATAACACGGCTCCTATAGACCAAGGTGTTTATCACGCCATCTTGACACGCGCAAATGAAGCCCTCGGTTTCAGACATCAAGCCAGCCGACTTCAAAAATGAGAAAGTCAGCTGGACGGACAAGCCCTGTTCTTCCACATGACGAAAGAACACGCCATGCATGGGCCTGTCAACGTGTAGACGAAGCAAGGTGGACTGTTCCGCTTCCTTGATGGTCGCTCTTCGCCGAGATATAGTCATACTGGCCAATGAATAACTAGCCAGCTGACCACCTCGGCCACGACGAAACTCCAACCCGAGAGCCTCAGCTGCGGTATCCGCCGCCTTGTAGAGAAAGGCCTGAATCCCATGAAGCTCATGATCGTGCACAAACTCCAAGAGAGGATCCAAGCCGTTCATCACGTCACAGGCCAAGCCGAGGACCAAGCGCTCATGGAGAGATTCTAGGCTGNCCCTGTTCTTCCACATGACGAAAGAACACGCCATGTATGGGCCTGTCAACGTGTAGACGAAGCAAGGTGGACTGTTCCGCTTCCTTGATGGTCGCTCTTCGCCGAGATATAGTCATACTGGCCAATGAATAACTAGCCAGCTGACCACCTCGGCCACGACGAAACTCCAACCCGAGAGCCTCAGCTGCGGTATCCGCCGCCTTGTAGAGAAAGGCCTGAATCCCATGAAGCTCATGATCATTATTATTATTATTATTATTATTATTATTATTATTATGGAACGATGACAAAAAATCATTTGTGCATTCAACGAGATATTTATCTGAAAATCAACTTGCTACAAACACTCACTTTGTTACCAGAAGATATAAATTGCGTATTCGCTTATCAATTACGAAATCAATACATATTTAAAACACTATAAAAAAGAAAAATATTTAAAACACTTACATAGCCCGTGACCACATGTATAGGCTGAGGTCTTCGTCTGCATCTCGGCTGTACAGAAAAATGAGCAAATAAATAATATAACGGGGAGAGCAAGTCGAAATACCCAGGATTATTCCATATTTATTACTCTCAATTTGAATTTAGGTTGAAAATCATAATGATGAGAATTTGAGATAGTGATTGAGGAAATTGAAAATGCATAGATGAGAATTGTGTCAGGGATACCTTACCATATTACTGAAAAAACGTAAAGAAAAACATTAGTCCTAAACTTGACATGAGATTCGACATTGCATTGACCTGTGTACGGATAAGGATATGAAAGAGGAGTAACGTCAAGTCGGACTATGCAATGAAGTGGATTCTCTTTTGGTTCGCCGGCCATTCACACACATTCATATAATGCTATTATTAGGAAAAGCTAATGAAAGAATTATAGAATATTTTTAAAGGGCTCGTCACCAATTGAAATATTAAATAAACACAAGGCCTGGCGAAAATCCATTTTATTACGTCTCACTTAACCTTCTTCCTCCTGCTCTCACGCCTCAATCACTTATTATCAGTCCACTGTATGCAAACACACCAATATAGCAATTTATTTTTTCAATTCCGCGAAACCGTACTATCCATGAAAATAATTGGAAGTAATGCGAAATTGTAAGATTAAAAAATACACCAAGATTTTCAAGCTCATATCTGTACACTGTGGTTTATCGAATTTAAAATAGAAGGGACATGAAAATACTTACATGGCTTCTATAAACTGATGCTTTCTTTATTTTTCACAAAAACTTGATTGTTTTCCACCAATTGTTAAATGATAATTATTAATTTCCACTTATAACAAACAGCTGGACCACGTGTATGTACGTAAACGTTGCGCAACGTTGTTTTGATCGAGATAATTCTCGCGTATGCTGGCGCACGGGGCTGGTGGGAGGCGGACATGGCCGAAGATAACCGAACCCCTACGACGATCCCCACTGTGACGGGTCCAGATGAATATTGTCAGCAGCGTTGGAAAGAATTGTCGCCGAACTCACGAGAAATTCATTGACGGCACTAGAAAATTTCTCCAGCGAACTACATTTTATATCCGAACCATCAAGACTAATCCACCGAACCAACAACAAAATGTACAGACTTCAAATTTTCTTGTGCTTTACTAGAATTTTTCTTGTGCTGTACACTAATTTTTCTCGTGCTGTACAATAATTTTTCTCGTGCTCCGTTACAAAAAATACTTGAATAAACGTGAAAATTTCTCCCTCAGATTCAGATTTTTTTTTCTTTTTCGAATAAAAAACAGGAGGACGGACGTTTGCGCCTCGTTTCTAGTGCCCAGCACCACAATTTTTCCCTGACTTTTCTCTCCATGTAGAAAGTAGGCTTGAAAGTCGAATCATGGGACCAACTGGTCTAGATAATAGACTGATTGGGCGAGTTCAGGAGCAACCGGCCAAGACGAGAGGTTTAAAGGTCAAATTTAGAAGCAAACGGTGTAGACAAGAGGCTGTAAGGTGTAATCAAGGGGCCAAAGGCTCGAAGGTCAAATTCAAGAGGCCAAATGGTCTAGAAAAGAGGCTGAAAGGTCCAATCAAGGGGGTTAACGTATCACCGCAAAGGCTAAAAAGCTAATAAAAAACTGTTCAGCCTGTGGGGATAGACTATTTGGTCCCTTGATTGAAGCTTCCAGCCTTTTCTCTAAACCATTTGGCCCCTTGACTGGAACTTCCAGCCTCCTCACTAGACCATTTGGCTCCTTGATTCGATCTTCCAGCCTCTCGTTTAGAGCGTTTGGCCCCTTGATTTCACCTTTTAGCTTCTTAGTCAGACCGTTTCACCACTCGATTGGGCCGCCAGCTTCTTCTCTAGACTGTTTGGCTCCTTAATTCGACCTTCCAGTTTCCTCTCTAGGCCTTTTGGCCTTCCAGCCTCTGATTTGACCTTCCAGCTTTTGATCTGGACCGTTTGGCTCCTTTATTCGACCTTCCAGCCTCCCCTTCAGACCGTTTGGCTCTCTGATTTGACCTTCCGGGTCTTTCATGAAATTAGAAAAAGAAAAAATGAAAAAAAAATCACGTGGTCCGTTTTGCCCTACGGTCCGTTTTGCCCTACCCTCCCCTATTTTGACATTCCTAAATAAACGCAATAGCTTCGGGGATATTTACGATTTTATCAACAAAAAACCGAAGGAATTTTTAGCGATGCTCAAAAAACCGTTCTGAATGTCTCCGGACATAATTATGATGAAATAGTTGATACTTCTACAGAAGTCGATATTTTCTCTACAGAAACCGACATTTTCTCAACATAATATCTACGTTTCAATGAAGTATCTCTCAGCAAATAATTCAAGGCCTGGTCAGGTACAAATTCAGTTCTTTCACTTGGTATGTAGCAAGAGCATTTATCAATGGAAACAACTTGATCCTCTGAAAACTTCTCGGTAGACTTGATTTTACCCCATTGCTGCTTCAAATCGGTGCAACTATATGGCATTTAATAAACTATATGTTGATCTCGTGCATGTTATTCAGATCCCTGGCGAATAAGGATCCATGTTGTAGCATGGATGTAGCATGGATGTGCATCGATGTCATTTTAAGGCGAAAAATGGGCCAAAAATGATTGGAATATAATCAAAAAATTATTTAAATGCTGATAGACAAACAATTGGTCCCAATTAATACCCATTAATAGGTTATTTTGTATAATTAGGAGAAATTATTGATGGTGTGCTGTGTGGTAAAGAAGTTCAGATGGGAGAATGCCGCGAGATGGCGCCAGTGTTAAATTATCGAGTCGGCGGTAAACTGTCAGCAGTCGCAGGCATATTTTTTATTCTATTTCACTTATGAATATTAGATAGTTTTGGGGGGGGGGTTGATTTGGAATATTAGCACTAACCCATTTTGCCCCATTTGGCGAATTTCGCAATACATTATTGTGGGTGGCGGGGGGAGGGGGGGAGGAGTCAAGCGGGAAATAGCTCACAGACCAATTTCGCCCCATTTGTTATTTATTTTCTGAATGAGCGAGAAGAGGGATGTCAAGTCGGAAAACGATACACAAACCCGTTTTGCCCCATCATTTTCTCATTGAGCGAGAGGAAGCGGAAGGGGGGGAGTCAATTCGGGAAATTGCTCGGAACCCATTCTGCCCCTTCTGTTGAATTTTGAAATCGATTATTTTTGGTTTTATTCTGGCGAGGGAGGGGGGTGAACTCGGGAAATGATAAACAAACCTATTCCGCCCCACGGTTTCCATAATCAGGGGTCAATTTGGGAAATAGCTAACAGGCCCAATTTGCCCCATTTGTTGTTTTTTTTTTAGAGCGAGAGGGGAGGAGGGGGTGTCAACTCGCAAAATTGCTCGCGAACCCATTCTGCCCCTTCTGTTTAATTTTGAAATCCATTATTGTGGGTTTCATGGCGGGGAGGAGGGTGGTGTGAACTTGGGAAATGACAAACAAACCTATTTTGCCCCACTGTTTTCCTAATGAGTGTGAGGGGGAGAGGGAGAAGTCAATCTGTGGAATGACTCAAAGACCCATTTCGCCCGATTTGTTGTTTTTTTCTTAATGAGCGAGAGGTGGGGGGGAGGTGTCGTCAATGCGGGGAATAACAAATAAACCCATTTTGCCCCACTGTTTGCCTAATGAGGGGGGAGGTGGATTCGGGAAATTGCTTACGAACCGATTCTGCCCCTTCTGTTGAATTTTGACATCCATTATTATGGGTTTTATTGTAGAGGGGGGGG
>NW_021680444.1:105264-106318 GCF_001412515.2 Diachasma alloeum | reverse complement strand
GAAAATTACAAACAAACCCATTTTGCCCCGCGGTTTTCATAATCAGCGGCCGGTGGGGGGGGGGTCAATTTGGAAAATAGCTAACAGGCCCATTTTGCCCCATTTTTGGTATTTTCCGTAATTGGCGAGATGGGTTGGGGGGGGGGTTAATTTGAGAAACGCCTTATAAACCCATTCTGCTCCTTCTGTGGAATCTTGAAATCCATTATTGTGGGCTTTATTCGGGAAGGGGGGGGGATGTCAACTCGGGAGATGACAAATAAACCCATTTTGCCCCATTATTTTCTTAATGAGGGAGAGAGGTCGGGGGGAGTCCATTTGGGAAACGACAAACAAATCCATTTTGCCCCATTATTTTCTTAATGAGTGCGAGCGAGGGGGAGTGTCAGCTCGAGGGATGACAAACAAACCCATTTTGCCCCATTCGTAGGTTTTTTTCTTATGGGCGAGGGGACGGATGTCAACTCGAGAAACGACAAACAAACCCATTTTGCCCCATTTGCATTTTTTTTTGTTATGAGCGAGGGGACGGATGTCAAGTCGGGAAACGACAAACAAACCCATTTTGCCCCATTTTTTCCTAATGAGTGCGACCGTGGGGGGGAGGCAACTCGGGAGATGACAAACAAACCCATTTTACCCAATTATTTTCTTAATGATCGAGAGAGGTTGCAGGGGGGGGAGTGTCAATGCGGGAAATTGCTCACGAACCCATTCTGCTCCTTCTGTTGGATTTTGAAATCGATTATTTTTGGTTTCATGGGGGGGTGTCAACTCGGAAAATGATAAACAAACCCATTTTGCCCTACGGTTTTCATAATCAGCGGCAGGGAGGGGTCAATTTGGGAAATAGGTAACAGGCCCATTTTGCCCCACTGTTTTCCTAATGAGCGTGGGGGGGAGATCAATCTGCGAAATGGCTCACAGACCCATTTTGCCCCATTTGAATTTTTTTCTAACTAGCGTATGAGGCGCGCTCTGCGCGCCGTAGCCTTCGGTGTGGTATAACATATTATATATATATATATATATATATATATATATATATATATAT
>NW_021680444.1:102826-104660 GCF_001412515.2 Diachasma alloeum | reverse complement strand
TGTGACGTACTTCTTATCTCTGCGGAAGATAATAGATACGCAGCCCTCAGCGACCCAAACGACAAACCAAAGGTTGGGCGCCAGAACGTATGAAACGTTCACCAAAATCGAAGACGAAATCAAACGAGCGATAAAACAAACAACGATGAGAGAGCGATCGCCGACAGCTCAGATCAACCGCGGAGGCGGCTGGGTTCCACAAAATCCGCTCTCAATAAAAATTACCCTGAAATGACTGGGTTCCTTATTACTAATAAATGATAAGAAGATTCAGACTTTCGGGGAGAAATATTATTTAATCAATTTCTAGGAAATTCCAGTATCAAAATGTGAATCAGTTATATAATTAATTAAACCCCGTTATTTTCGAATTATTTCTCTTTCCGCTATACTCTAAATCACAATCAGAAAATCACACAATTCATACACCGATCTAATAGCTCGATATAAAATCAATTCCCTCAACGTCATCCGTCAATTAATAAAATGCTAGTCAAAGATAATGTAAAGAAAGTCGATAAATGGGAAAATCTATCAAGAAGTCAAAAAAAATAAAGTAACTAACCGGGTTACTGCAAGGTCGAATGTCACGACAAAGGAATCGATAAGAAGAACAACGAAAACTGTTGCGAAAACAATAATTCAAAATTGGAGTCTGATTCTCAAACGACGCGATTCGGATTACCACGAAGAATACTAATAACAATGACCAAATCCGGTGAATCTGCCTAATGCAAGGTCACGGCTACACGATACAAAAATACGGAAATCAAGCATCGACAAAGACGCTGTAATTCCAAATCACGTCGATAATTCCTACACTGTTCGGTAATGCCAAAATTCTAAATTAAATAAATAAATTAATATACGAACAGCGATAATGCGAAAATTCCCTGAAGCTGAAACATTGCCCCGAGAATTCCACTTTGGATATCCGAATTTTTCCGAAGTGAATGCGAAACGAGAGTTGCTACTCACGACGAATATTTGAAACACTGAATTTTAATCGGAAGAATCCGACATAAATATTTCAAGAAAATCAGTAACTTAATAACATAAGAGGTTCACCGAATTTCACCCGAAACCGTTAGAATGCTCCGCTGAGCGAGAAGCTAGATCTCGTCAAAATCCGAAAGCAAAAATCTAATGGTGTCATTCGCCATGGACGAAAACCGTTTGTCCAAAAGGAAGCGAATCTAACGAGATCCCGCTCTCTATCACAATCAATGAATTACCAATTAATTAGATCCACCGCTCACCAGAACTGAAGAAGTCTCAGCAACAAATTCTCCGGAAAAAGTTGGGACTCCCACTAAATCGTCAAAGCAAGATGTCGGAGACAACGAGAATTCGGGCGTCGGGACACAGTAATAATTTTGATAATTCACGAAAAACTTGCGAACTGTCAGTCTCGCCATCCAAACGAGAAGTAATCTCCTCGGCACGCTCGATGGCACATTTTCTCGATTGCCGAAAATCCAGCCCTCTCATTGGCTGTTATTTTCACCGAAGAGACTTTTGATTGGAGAGTGATGACGACGTCAACTCTCTCCCCACCGGAATCCACACCGGACAACCACGTGATTTATAATTTTCNCGCTCGAGCTCTCCAATTCTGGCTCCAATAGCTGGCGCCGCGACACGGCCAACCTGCGTACTCCTTAACTGACGGGGATATTCAAAACTCCAGATCCACCCCAGACTCTGCAGAACCGTTGCTCCGAGACCCAATTTCAGCATCTAAATTCTTGCATCTCATCCCAGTCCTCGTTTAGGCTCATCCAGATCCCCCGATGTGCTCCGATGAACGGTGGAGTGGAATGATTCAATACAA
>NW_021680444.1:102475-102695 GCF_001412515.2 Diachasma alloeum | reverse complement strand
ATATATATATACAGGGTGTCCCGTAACCGATGACTTTCCTCGGAGGGTATTGTAGAGGATGATTTTTGGAATCGAAAGTTCCCCTTCGGTTTTCGGATCAGGCCATTTTTTTTTTATTTTGATTTTTTAATGTCTGACTTTTTATTTTATTAATTCTGTTACTACTTATTCCAGGGCCGAAAAAGATTTTTTCAAAATGTTCATATTAAAAAAAAATTGG
>NW_021680444.1:99132-102289 GCF_001412515.2 Diachasma alloeum | reverse complement strand
GGTTTTTTATGTAGTACATCGTCACCTACCCACTCCACCCCTTCCGGCCCATTATCGCGGAGAATTAATTTCAAAAAAACTTAAATTAAGAAACCGAAGAATTTTTTGTTTCTTTTATTTCCAGTAGGTCTCGATGACGTGTCTCATTGCCGACATCGAAAAATAAGAAAAACAAATAAGAAAAAGGTTGCTATTTTAAGTCCTTTTTTGAGTTTTGGAAAATATTTTGGACGCGTGACGATAAAGATGGAGAAGTTGTGAGTCGCTGGGAAGATTGATGAATAACTTGTCAGATTACTGACATGAAAAAAACCAAAAACAAAGGAAAAAAAATTATAATTCGAATTTTATTTGTTTTCTGGTTTTTGAAAATGATTTTGGACGCGCAGCAATGAAAAAAAAAATGGTTGACAAAAATAGTTGATGAGAGGATAAATGCATGATGTGTCAGATTACCGAGATAAAGAAAAAACGAAAAACAAAATAAAAAATTATAACTCCAATTTTAATATCCTTTTTTGATTTTGGAAATGATTTTGGACGCGCGGTGATGGAGATAGGAGGTTTATGAGGCGGTGGGAGGGTTGATGGATGGCGTGTCTGATTACCGACATGAAAAGAAAATCAAAAACGGAGGAAGAAAATAAAAAACAAAAGGAAAAAAATTATAATTCCAATTTTAATTTGTTTTTTTGGGTTTTCGAAATGATTTTGGACGCGCGGCGATAAAGATGGGAGGTTTGTGAGTTGATGGGAGGATAGATGAATGACGTGTGTAATTACTGACATAAGAAAAACAAAAAACAAAGAAAAAAAAACAATAATTCCAATTTTAATTGGTTTTTTTGGGTTTTGGAAATGATTTTGGAAGCGCGGCAATAAAGATGGGAGGTTTGTGAGTCGATGGGAGGATTGATGGATGACATGTCTGATTACTGACATGAAAAAAACCAAAAACGAATGAAAAAAAATAATACTTCCAATTTTAATTTCTTTTTTGGGTTTTGGAAATGATTTTGGACGCGCGGCGATAAAGATGGGAGGTTGGTGAGTCGATGGGAGGATTGATGGATGATGTGTCTGATTACCGACATGAAAAAAACCAAAAACAAAGGGAAAAAAATAATAATTTCAATTTTAATTAGTTTTTTTGGATTTTGGAAATGATTTTGGAAGTGCGGCGATAAAGATGGGAGGTTTTTAAGTCGATGGGAGGATAGATGAATGACGTGTGTGATTACTGACATAAGAAAAACGAAAAACAAAGAAAAAAAACAATAATTCCAATTTTAATTTGTTTTTTTTGGCTTTTGGAAATGATTTTGGAAGCGCGGCGATAAAGATGGGAGGTTTGTGAGTCGATGGGAGGATTGATGGATGACGTGTCTGATTACCGACATGAAAAAAACCAAAAACGAATGAAAAAAAATAATACTTCCAATTTTAATTTCTTTTTTGGGTTTTGGAAATGATTTTGGACGCGCGGCGATAAAGATGGGAGGTTGGTGAGTCGATGGGAGGATTGATGGATGATGTGTCTGATTACCGACATGAAAAAAACCAAAAACAAAGGGAAAAAAATGATAATTTCAATTTTAATTAGTTTTTTTGGATTTTGGAAATTATTTTGGAACTGCGGCGATAAAGATGGGAGGTTTTTAAGTCGATGGGAGGATAGATGAATGACGTGTGTGATTACTGACATAATTAAACCGAAAAACAAAGAAAAAAACTGAAATAATTCCAATTTTAATTTGTTTTTTTGGGTTTTGGAAATGATTTTGGAAGCGCGGCGATAAAGATGGGAGGTTTGTGAGTCGATGGGAGGATTGATGGATGACGTGTCTGATTACCGACATGAAAAAAACCAAAAACAAAGGGAAAAAAATAATAATTTTAATTTTAATTAGTTTTTTTGGATTTTGGAAATTATTTTGGAACTGCGGCGATAAAGATGGGAGGTTTTTAAGTCGATGGGAGGATAGATGAATGACGTGTGTGATTACTGACATAAGAAAAACGAAAAACAAAGGAAAAAAAACAATAATTCCAATTTTAATTTTTTTTTTGGGTTTTGGATATGATTTTGGAAGCGCGGCGATAAAGATGGGAGGTTTGTGAGTCGATGGGAGGATTGATGGATGACGTGTCTGATTACCGACATGAAAAAAACCAAAAACGAATGAAAAAAAATAATACTTCCAATTTTAATTTCTTTTTTGGGTTTTGGAAATGATTTTAGACGCGCGGCGATAAAGATGGGAGGTTGGTGAGTCGATGGGAGGGTAGATGAATGACGTGTGTGATTACTGACATTAAAAAAAAACGAAAAACAAAGAAAAAAAAATAATGATTCCAATTTGAATTTCTTTTTTTGGGTTTTGGAAACGATTTTGAATGCGCGGCGATAAAGATGCGAGGTTTGTGAGTCGAGAGGAGGATTGATGAATGACGTGACTGATTACCGACATGAAAAGAAAACCAAAAATGGAGGAAAAAAACAAAACACAAAGAAAAAACAATTTTAATTTTAATTTCGTTTCTTGCTTTTGGAAATGCTTTTGGACGCGCGGTGATAAAGATGGGAGGTTTATGACTGGGTAAGAGGATTGATAGAGGATGTGACAATTATCGACATAAAAAAATGAAAAATAAAAAAATAATTAAAATTTTAATTTTTTTTTGCGTTTTGGAAATGATTTTGAACGCGCGGCGATAATGGTGGGAGGTTTGTGAGTCGATGAGAGGATAAGTGGGATACATGCTCATAACCGACATGAAAAAAAAAGAAAAAGAAAAGAAAAAGAAATAATTCTCATTTTCATTTTGTTTCTCGCTTTTGGAAATGATTTTGGACGCGCGGTGATAAAGATGGGGGGTTTGTATGTCGATGGGAGGATAGGTGGAAGACGAGCTCATAACCGACATAAAAAAAAGGAAATAAAAAAAAAAATAATTTTAATTTTAATTTACTGTTTCGCTTTTGGAAATGATTTTGGACACGCGGTGATAAAGATGGGGGGTTTATGAGTAGATCGAAGGATTGATAGATGACATGGCGATGACCGACATAAGAAAAATGAAAAATAAAACAATAATTCAACTTTTGATTTTTTTTTTGCGTTTTGGAAATTATTTTAAACGCGCGGCGATAATG
>NW_021680444.1:98162-99098 GCF_001412515.2 Diachasma alloeum | reverse complement strand
TGTCGATGGGAGGATAGGTGGAAGACGAGCTCATAACCGACATAAAAAAAAGGAAATAAAAAAAAAAAAAATTTTAATTTTAATTTACTGTTTCGCTTTTGGAAATGATTTTGGACACGCGGTGATAAAGATGGGGGGTTTATGAGTAGATCGAAGGATTGATAGATGACATGGCGATGACCGACATAAGAAAAATGAAAAATAAAACAATAATTCAACTTTTGATTTTTTTTTTGCGTTTTGGAAATGATTTTGGACACGCGGTGATAAAGATGGGGGGTTTATGAGTAGATCGAAGGATTGATAGATGACATGGCGATGACCGACATAAGAAAAATGAAAAATAAAACAATAATTCAACTTTTGATTTTTTTTTGCGTTTTGGAAATGATTTTGGACACGCGGTGATAAAGATGGGGGGTTTATGAGTAGATCGAAGGATTGATAGATGACATGGCGATGACCGACATAAGAAAAATGAAAAATAAAACAATAATTCAACTTTTGATTTTTTTTTGCGTTTTGGAAATTATTTTAAACGCGCGGCGATAATGTTTGGAGGTTTGTGAGTCGATGGGAGGATAGGTGGAGGACGTGCTCATAACCGACATAAGAAAAAACGAAAAACAAAGCAAAAAAAACAATAATTCCAATTTTAATTTTTTTTTTGCGTTTTGGAAATTATTTTAAACGCGCGGCGATAATGTTTGGAGGTTTGTGAGTCGGGAGGATAGGTGGAGGACGTGCTCATAACCGACATAAGAAAAAACGAAAAACAAAAGAAAAAAATTATAATAATATCAATTTTTATTTCTTTTTTTGCTTTTGGAAATGATTTTGGACGCACGGCGATGAAGATGGGGGGTTTATGAGTAGATGAGAGGATAGATGACGTGCCTAATAACCGACATGAAAAGAAAAACAATGGAAAAAAAA
>NW_021680444.1:97559-97943 GCF_001412515.2 Diachasma alloeum | reverse complement strand
CTTTTGGAAATGATTTTGGACGCACGGCGATGAAGATGGGGGGTTTATGAGTAGATGAGAGGATAGATGACGTGCCGAATAACCGACATGAAAAGAAAAACCATGGAAAAAAAAATCAATTTCCTCTTTGGGTTTTGGAAATTGTTTTGAAAGAGTGCGGATAAGAATGGGGAGTTTGTAAGTGGATAGATGGGTGACAGGCCTAATGACCAATGAGGACGAAACCAAAGCAAAACTATTTTGTTGCGCTACGTTTTATTTTTGATGGCCCTGAGAAGGGCCGATTGTGAATGCAGCTCATGCTGGCAGGTGCTGGAAATGGCCTCCTCCAGCAGCCACGCAGGCATGAATCCTTCGAAGGACATCCATCCTCACTCGTTGGAG
>NW_021680444.1:94818-97377 GCF_001412515.2 Diachasma alloeum | reverse complement strand
CGCTACGTTTTATTTTTGATGGCCCTGAGAAGGGCCGATTGTGAATGCAGCTCATGCTGGCAGGTGCTGGAAATGGCCTCCTACAGCAGCCACGCACTCATGAATCCTTCGAAGGACATCCATTCTCACTCGTTGGAGCATCTCAGCACTGATATTGGTAGTGGCCGCATGCAGTCGAGCCACCAATTCCTCCACGGTCTCCGGCTCGGTCTCGTAGACTTGGTCCTTTAGATAGCCCCAAAGGAAGAAGTCTAGCGGCGTCAAGTCCAGGGCTCTAACGACAATGGAAATTCATTATTTTCCGAAACACTTTATTTTTCTTGAGTAATCTTACCGTGCAGGCCCGTGAAGTGGGCCATAACGACCGAAGCAACGTCCAGGGAACTGAGCATTTAAAAAGGCGATGACGTCTCGAGCACAGTGAGGGGGTGCTCCATCCTGCTGGAACCACCGAGGTCTACCTGCAAGTGGTACATCGTCCAGCATTTCAGGAAGAGTCTGCGTGATTAATGCGAGGTACTGTTGACCCTGAAGAAAAACAAAAATGGAAAAAAATCATTATTTTGCCGCCTCGATGTCGTATGTGTGCGAATGCGGGCTTGATGAATACTCACATTCGCATAATCCGGTAGCTGGGAAAGTAGGACTCGGTCACCTACTATTCCTCCCCACACGTTCACTTTCCACCGTGACTGAAAACTTTTTTCCCTCACCGAGTGAGGATTTTCAACAGCATAATTATGTAAATTATGCTGATTGAAAATGCCTTCTCTCGTAAACAGACTTTCGTCTGTCCACAGGATTTGGGATAAAAAGTTTTCATTCCGGTAATACAAGGCTAGAAACTCTTGACAGTAGTGCAGGCGCTGCCCTGCATCTCCTGGCTCGAGTTTCTGAACTCGTGTGGAGTGGAACGGATGGAGAAAATTCTCCCGCAGGATCCTATTCACTGTCGACTTCGGGCAGCTCATCGCGCTCTCGATTCTCCGACAACTCGTTGGCAGGTCTTCGTCTACGCGTGTCAAGAATACTTCCTCGACGTCACAATGTCGTTGACGTCCAGCTCCGTGACCTGGTGGCACCACCTGATTCTCTCGCATGCGCTTATCCACAGCCAGGAACACTTGTGGATAAGGATGTCGTCGTTGAGGGTATTTCGTGCGATACCTCCTCGCTGCCTCTGCTGCGTCACACCCACAAGCACCATACACGAGGTGCATATCAGCGTATTCGATAGCTGTGTAACTCTCCATGATTTAACACTTCACGTCTAACCCCGGCAAAGAATGAAACACGAATGACTCTCCCCCCTACAAAATACATAAAATCAACCTCTTATTCACTCTGTTTATCACTGACGGAGCCTTCGAGAACCGTCAGTGTTTACATAACAAGAGACGATAGAAATAAAATGAATGAAACTATTTTATTTTATTTTATTTCCATCGTCTCTTGTTATGTAAACACTGACGGTTCTCGAAGGCTCCATCTTTGATAAACAGAAAAAAAAGAGGTGGATTGTATGCAATCTGGAGAGGGAGAGTCATTCGTGTTTGATCCTTTGCCGGGGTTAGACGTGAAGTGTTAAATCATGGAGAGTTACACAGTTATCGAATACGCTGATATGCATCTCGTGTATGGTGCTTGTGGGTGTGACGCAGCAGAGGCAGCGAGGAGGTATCGCACGAAATACCCTCAACGACGACATCCTTATCCACAAGTGTTCCTGGCTGTGGATAAGCGCATGCGAGAGAATCAGGTGGTGCCACCAGGTCACGGAGGTGGACGTCAATGACATTGTGACGTCGAGGAAGTAGTCTTGACACGCGTAGGAGTGTGGACGTCAACGACTTGTCGGAGACATCGAGAGCGCGATGGGCTGCCCGAAGTCGACAGTGAATAGGATCCTGCAGGAGAATTCTCTCCATCCGTTCCACTCCACACAAGTTCAGAAACTCGAGCCAGGAGATGCAGGGCAGCGCCTGCACTACTGTCAAGAGTTTCTAGCCTTGTATTACCGGAATAAAAACTTTTTATCCCAAATCCTGTGGACAGACGAAAGTCTGTTTACGAGAGAAGGCATTTTCAATCAGCATAATTTACATAATTATGCTGTTGAAAATCCTCACTCGGTGAGGGAAAAAAGTTTTCAGTCACGGTGGAAAGTGAACGTGTGGGGAGGAATAGTGGGTGACCGAGTCCTACTTTCCCAGCTACCGGATTATGTGAATGTGAGTATTCATCAAGCCCGCATTCGCACACATACGACATCGAGGCGGCAAAATAATGATTTTTTTCCATTTTTGTTTTTCTTCAGGGTCAACAGTACCTCGCATTAATCACGCAGACTCTTCCTGAAATGCTGGAGGATGTACCACTTGCAGGTAGACCTCGGTGGTTTCAGCAGGATGGAGCACCCGCTCACTGTGCTCGAGACGTCACCGCCTTTTTAAATGCTCAGATCCCTGGACGTTGGTTCGGTCGTTATGGCCCACTTCACTGGCCTGCACGGTAAGATTACTCGAGAAAAATAAAGTGTTCCGGAAAATAATGAATTTC
>NW_021680444.1:93882-94732 GCF_001412515.2 Diachasma alloeum | reverse complement strand
TCTACGAGACCGAGCCGGAGACCGTGGAGGAATTGGTGGCTCGACTGCATGCGGCCACTACCAATGTCAGTGCTGAGATGCTCCAACGAGTGAGGATGGATGTCCTTCGAAGGATTCATGCCTTCGTGGCTGCTGTAGGAGGCTATTTCCAGCACCTGCCAGCATGAGCTGCATTCACAATCGGCCCTTCTCAGGGCCATCAAAAATAAAACGTAGCGCAACAAAATGGTTTTGCTCTGGTTTCTTTTTCTTTGGTCATTAGGCCTGTCACCCATCTATCCACTTTCAAACTCCCCATTCTTATCCCCACTCTTCCAAAACAATTTCCAAAACCCAAAGAGGAAATTGATTTTTTTTCCATTGTTTTTCTTTTCATGTCGGTTATTAGGCATGTCATCTATCCTCTCATCTACTGTTAAACCCCCCATCTTCATCGCCGTGCGTCCAAAATCATTTCCAAAAGCAAAAAAAGAAATTAAAATTGAAATTATTATTTTTTCCTTTTGTTTTTCGTTTTTTCTTATGTCGGTTATGAGCACGTCCTCCACCTATCCTCCCATCGACTCACAAACCTCCAACCATTATCGCCACGCGTTTAAAATAATTTCCAAAACGCCAAAAAAAAATCAAAAGTTGAATTATTGTTTTATTTTTCATTTTTCTTATGTCGGTCATCGTCATGACATCTATCAATGCTTCCATCCACTCATAAACCCCTCATCTTTATCACTGCGCGTCCAAAATCATTTCCGAAAGCGAAAAACAGAATGAAAATGAAAATTATTTTTTTTTCTTTTGTTTTTCTTTTTTTTTTCATGTCGGTTATGAGCATGTATCCCACTTATCCTCC
>NW_021680444.1:92924-93817 GCF_001412515.2 Diachasma alloeum | reverse complement strand
CTCTGAAAATGACAGACAAACCCATTTTGCCCCATTTATTGTATTTTACCTGATGAGCGAGAGGGGGCGGAGGAGTTCCCTTAAGTCAATTTAGGAAATGGCTCACAGACCCATTTTGCCTCATTTGTTGTTTTTTTTATTATTGAGCGAGAGGGGGGATGTCAAGTCGAAAAACAANAAATTCTTCGGTTTCTTAATTTAAGTTTTTTTGAAATTAATTCTCCGCGATAATGGGCCGGAAGGGGTGGCGTGGGTAGGTGACGATGTACTACATAATAAACCAATTTTTTTTTAATATGAACATTTTGAAAAAATCTTTTTCGGCCCTGGAATAAGTAGTAACAGAATTAATAAAATAAAAAGTCAGACANCGGAATTTATCTCCGAGATATACGCGTGCCGGTATAGGAGCGAGAGAGACGGCTAAATTGTTTTCGTTCACCCGTCGATCATCTCTTCTCCGGTGTCCGTGGTCAGCGAGTGTGTGGATGTAGCTTGACGCTACAGGTGGGGGGGGGGGGGGGTCAACTCGGAAGATGACAAACCCATTTTGCCCCNAACATTTTGAAAAAATCTTTTTCGGCCCTGGAATAAGTAGTAACAGAATTAATAAAATAAAAAGTCAGACAACATTAAAAAATCAAAATCAAAAAAAAAATGGCCTGATCCGAGAACCGAAGGGGAACTTTCGGTTCCAAAAATCATCCTCTACAATACCCTCCGAGGAAAGTGATCGGTTACGGGNTGTTTACCCCGTTCGTCACTCCTATTTTACCTTTGTGATCCCTTGGGTTCCTCCGTTTGACCCTTCTATTGACCCTCATGATCACGACACTCGTCCCACTAGTTTGACTCGTATGTTGCGTTTGATTGTCGTAAGTCCCCTAGAAGTC
>NW_021680444.1:92527-92909 GCF_001412515.2 Diachasma alloeum | reverse complement strand
GTTATCACGAGGGTCATACGTGGAAGACGATCGGCACGATTACAAGGGTAAAATGGGAAAAAGGATGGAAACGGAATTTTGATCCTCATGTTTACCCCGTTCGTCACTCCTATTTTACCTTTGTGATCCCTTGGGTTCCTCCGTTTGACCCTTCTATTGACCCTCATGATCACGACACTCGTCCCACTAGTTTGACTCGTATGTTGCGTTTGATTGTCGTAAGTCCTCTAGAAGTCTCCCTCCACCCAATTTTTTGACCCTCGCTAACCCTTCCCCAGATGGCAGATGCGGTTACAAAAAAAGGTCTCTAGGTGTGTGTTTAGATCGGTACAGAATCCCATTCTGAGTCGATCTGTACCCATTAATTCTGACCCCATTTTTT
>NW_021680444.1:90697-91634 GCF_001412515.2 Diachasma alloeum | reverse complement strand
CCCCAAAAAACGACCTGTAGTCCATCCTCAAGTTTTGCCTCTGTTGTATACGATAATAAGTCCTCAGAGATGGGACATTTTTTTCCATTAACATAGATTTTTACATTCCCGAAAACAAAAAATAAATATTATTCAAGGTTCATAGCACTTAGTAGATCGATAGGTGCCACGATCTTGCGTTGAGAAACCTTACATAATCGCAAATGATCACAACGGTCAAGCACGGTGGGGAAGAGTGGAGAGTCAAGTGAGAGGTACGAGTAGAGTCATCAAAGGGGGGAGATGAATGGAATGATCATTATGAGGGTCCAGTGGGGGTCACTCGTAGAGTTATGACAAGGGTCAAATGAAAGTTGCGAATGCATTAATCGTAAGGATCGAAAGGGGTTGACAAGTCGAGTGATGACGGGAAGTAGATGGAAAGGGAGAATGGAATAATCTCAAGGGCCAAATGATAGAGATAAGTGGCATCATCCTGATGGTCCAACGAGCGAAACCGATGTAGTGATCACACCAGCTAGATACGAGAAACGAAGAGAGTGAGTCATGCTTTACGAAGCTCAAACGTCGCAAAGGTTACGACGGGAAAGTCATGCATCGTGGAGAACAAACATCGCAAGAGTCCACTATTTCTCAACTCATCAGCACCGTTTGACCTTTGCCATCATTCCCCTTATTTCCTCCTTTTGACCATTCTGATCACCTGAGTCTTGCGTCACGTTTGACCCTCAGCACTCCGCCCGTCTCCCACATCTGACCTTCGCGGTCATTCTATTCGTACCTCCCATTTAACTCTGAGTTATCAGCCCACTCGTAACCACCGTTTCACCCTTGCGACCATCCCACTCGCCGCAACCGTTTGACCCTTGCGATCACTCCACTCCATGTACTTCTCATTTGATTCTCGTAATTACTCAACTTGTCACCCCACTTGACT
>NW_021680444.1:89147-90683 GCF_001412515.2 Diachasma alloeum | reverse complement strand
CCCGTCTCCCACATCTGACCTTCGCGGTCATTCTATTCGTACCTCCCATTTAACTCTGAGTTATCAGCCCACTCGTAACCACCGTTTCACCCTTGCGACCATCCCACTCGCCGCAAACGTTTGACCCTTGCGATCACTCCACTCCATGTCCTTCTCAGTTGATTCTCGTAATTACTCAACTTGTCACCCCACTTGACTCCTATGATTAGACCGCTCGTACCTCTCATTTGACTCTCAACATTCCCCTCGTCATGGCGATTTCAACCTTCTAACCACTGCACCTCCAAATCATTCTACTTGTTCCCCCCTTTTGACCCTTCTGATCACTTTACAGGTAGCTCACATCTGACGCTTGCAATCATCCCGCTCGTCTGCTCTGTCCGACTCTCGCGAGATTCAACCCGTACCTCTCATTTGACTCTCAACATTCCCCTCGTCATGGCGATTTCAACCTTCTAACCACTGCACCTCCAAATCATTCTACTTGTTCCCCCCTTTTGACCCTTCTGATCACTTTACAGGTGGCTCACATCTGACGCTTGCAATCATCCCGCTCGTCTGCTCTGTCCGACTCTCGCGAGACTCAACCCGTACCTCTCATTTGACTCTCCATTCTTTTCGGCCTCGCTTCACCGTTGTGATCATTCCCCTTGTCACCCCGTTCTGACCCGACATTGGTCCGACTTCATATAATATAGGGGATTTCCATGTTTGAACCAGTATCACGACCGAGCTTGACCACTGAGCGTCGCGTGAATTTCCTGCGATATTCCTGGTGGTCCCAGGAGTAAGTTCAGCTCTCTCTTTGTTCTAATAGTGGAGGGAAAAGAGAAAGTACATGTACTTTTTGACCCTTATGGGGAGCGAAGTCTCTACTTTCTACTTTTATATTTTTTAGAGAGTAGGAAGTCGTTATCGGGTGCGTCAGAATGGATTTGTGAGCCATTTCCCAAATTGACGTAATACTTAACGGTGGTGCCGCGAGGGGAAGGAAAAGGTCAAAGATGACTAGGGTCATGTTCGGTTTTTTAGTCCGTATGGGTTGCACATTCGCCGAGCAAACACATGGAAACCATGGTTGCTCGTGGTCGCAACCATCGAGACCTGACCGAGTCGGACACTACACTCCTTATATCATCAATCTGGAGTGTGTTAGTGCGTAGAGTACATTTTTCCGTTCATGAACCGTGAAAAAAAAAGAAAAAAAAAAGAAAATTTCCTCCTCCCCCCACTCGCGCTCATTTGGAAAAAAATGGGGCAAAATAGGTTCGTTTGTCGTTTCTCGACTTGACATCCCCTCTCTCGCTCATTAAGAAAACAAACCCCAAATGGGGCAAAATGGATCTGTGAGCTATTTTTCAAATTGACTTTCTTTCCCCCCGCCTCCTCTCGGCCATGAAGGAAATAATGGGGTAAAATGGGTTTGTTTGTTATTTCTCAAATTGACTTCTCCCACTCCGCCCCCTCTCGCTCATTAAGAAAATAATGGGGCAAAATGGGTTTGTTTGTTAACTCCCGAGTTGACACCCCCCCCCC
>NW_021680444.1:88488-88982 GCF_001412515.2 Diachasma alloeum | reverse complement strand
TCCTTTTTATCAATTACATTGGTAATAAGCTTCCGAATGGGAGATATTCCAATTCCACACATAAAAAATCAGTGGCAATTACTCACTCCTTAGTTTCAGTGCGACAAATACGGGTGAATGTAAATGGATCTGACCCATTATGGGTTTCACCAATAATTTCTGGGCCAATGCCTCTTATCATTGTAGTAGAATTGTCGANTGGTCTGTTTGCTATTTCCCAAATTGACTCTCCCCCCCTCTCTATCATTAAGAAAATAATGGGGCAAAATGGGTTTGTTTGTCATCCCCCGCGTGACACCCCCCTCCTTCCGTTCGCACTCATTAAGAGAAGAATGGGGCAAAATGGGTTTGTTTATCGTGTTCCGACTTGACATNATTCTTTTACAGTATTTCGCATGGTTTTCATAAATTATGAGTAATACAAATAGCGACGCCTGTATTCTCAACTTTTTTTCTCCTCTGTGTCCCGATAAATTGTCAGAAACATACGTCAT
>NW_021680444.1:86822-88478 GCF_001412515.2 Diachasma alloeum | reverse complement strand
TCAGACCATTCTACATCATTTCCAAGCAAAATTAGCGAATCGAAAAATCGACCGATTACAAAGCTTCCATTCGGAAGCAAAAATATAAATGGGGCAAAATGGGTCTGTTTGCTATTTCCCAAATTGACTCTCCCCCCCTCTCTATCATTAAGAAAATAATGGGGCAAAATGGGTTTGTTTGTCATCCCCCGCGTGACACCCCCCTCCTTCCGTTCGCACTCATTAAGAGAAGAATGGGGCAAAATGGGTTTGTTTATCGTGTNAATTCATATTAGTTTTTTATTTAATTAAAATATCTTGATGATTTTTATCTTATTCCGACTCAATTATTTCCTTAGACTGTATTTTTATTTGCCCATAAAGATTTATTTGCTGACGTGCATGTAACTCCCACTCAAACTCACACAGATCGTCTGCAGCAAATACTGAATCCGTTAAGCTCACTCTGTTTAATCTACGTGGTACAGCATTTTGGATGAATATCAGGTATTTATTGAATAATATTATAATTAACGAGAATGGTCTTGTAAATTCAAAAAATCAAGTTTATGAAACTTGATTTCCATCAAATATTAGATTATATGGNTCGCTCATAAGAAAAAAAATACAAATGGGGCAAAATGGGTCTGTTTGCTATTTGCCAAATTCACTTCCCGCCCGCGCCCCCTTCCTCTCATTAAGAAAATAATGGGGCAAAATGCGTTTGTTTGTCATCTCCCGAGTTGACACCCCCCCTCCCTTCCGAAATAAANTGTGAGAAATCAAGTTTATGAAACTTGATTTCCATCAAATATTAGATTATATGGAGTAAAAAAAAACATGGATTTGTATTATATGACTTTTGAAGTCATGTAGAGATGGAAAACATTGATAAAATGATAATTTGTGATTTTTAAGAAAAAAAAGCGTTTCGGACGAATNGCAGAATGGGTTCTTGAGCCGCTTCCCAAATTAACTCCCCCCCTCTACTCCCCCGACCCCCTCTCGCTCATCAGGGAAAATACAACAAATGGGGCAAAATGGTTTTGTAAGCCATTTCCCAAATTCACGTTTCCCCCCTCATGCTGATTAGGAAAAATGGGGTGGAATGGCTTTGTTTATCGTTTCCCGACTCGACATTCCCCCCGCCGCCCTCTCGCTCATTAAGAAAAAAAATAACAAATGGGGCAAAATGGGTCTGNTGAATCACTCTATGCCAGGATGTACTGAATCGATTAGCACAAAATTTTATACACGAATGTAGGCTAATCATGCAAAATAGTAGCCAGAATCTCAGATGTTTAGTCCATGTTTAACGCTCATTATAGAGCCCACATTGGATTTTAATTTACAAAACTAGAAAAACGGTGATATCTTGAAAACTTTGTATGGGCGGCTATGCATATTTTGATTGATCTTGATAGAAGATACCATGAGGAATATTTTGAAAAAAAAAAAGTCGATCGGACCAGTAGTTTTGGAGATAATGAGCATTACAGTTTTTCACAAAAANACCCCTGATTATGAAAACCGTGGTCGCAAAATGGGTTTGTTTATCATTTTTTGAGTTGACACCCCCCCACCCCGCTCGCACTCATTAAGAGAATAATGGGGCAAAATGGGTTTGTTTGTCATTTCCCAAATTAACTTCCCCCCTCGACCCCTCTCGCTTATTAA
>NW_021680444.1:86179-86800 GCF_001412515.2 Diachasma alloeum | reverse complement strand
GGTTTGTTTATCATTTTTTGAGTTGACACCCCCCCACCCCGCTCGCACTCATTAAGAGAATAATGGGGCAAAATGGGTTTGTTTGTCATTTCCCAAATTAACTTCCCCTCTCGACCCCTCTCGCTTATTAAGAAAATAATTGGGTGAAATTGGTATGTTTGTCGTTTCCCGACTTGACATCCGTCCCCTCGGTCAAAAGAAAAAAATACAAATGGGCCAAAATGTGTTTGTTTGTCGTTTCCCGACTTGACATCCGTTCCCTCGCTCATAAGAAAAGAAAACACAAATGGGGCAAAATGGGTCTGTTTGCTATTTGCCAAATTGACTTCCCCCTCTCCCCCTCACGCTCATTAGGAAAACAGTGGGGCAAAATGGGTTTGTTTGTCATTTCCCAAGTTCACACCACCCTCCTCCCCCCCATGATACCCACAATAATGGATTTCAAAATTAAACAGATTATTTATATATTTTAATATAATAAATTTATATATTATTAAATTATTTAGCAATTTCCCGTGTTGACACCCCTCCCCCCCTCTCGCTCATAAAAAAAAACAACAAATGGGGCAAATTGGGCCTGTTAGCTATTTCCCAAATTGACCCCTGATTATGGAAACCGTG
>NW_021680444.1:64181-85430 GCF_001412515.2 Diachasma alloeum | reverse complement strand
CCCCCCCCTGCCGCTCCCTTTCGCTCATTGATACAATTATGGGGCAAAACAGGTTTGTTTATCGTTTTCCGACTTGCTCATTCAGAAAATAAATAACAAATGGGGCGAAATGGGTCTGTGAGCTATTTCCCGCTTGACTCCTCCCCCCCTCCCCCCGCCCCCCACAATAATGTATTGCGAAATTCGCCAAATGGGGCAAAATGGGTTGGTGCTAATATTCCAAATCAACCCCCCTGCCCCCCCAAACCTATCTAATATTCATAAGTGAAATAGAATAAAAAATATGTCTGCGACTGCTGACAGTTTCCCGCCGACTCGATAATTTAACACTGGCGCCATCTCGCGGCATTCTCCCATCTGAACTTCTTTACCACACAGCACACCATCAATAATTTCTCCTAATTATACAAAATAACCTATTAATGGGTATTAATTGGGACCAATTGTTTGTCTATCAGCATTTAAATAATTTTTTGATTATATTCCAATCATTTTTGGCCCATTTTTCGCCTTAAAATGACATCCATGCACATCCATGCTACATCCATGCTACAACATGGATGTACCATGGAACCTCAATCGCCAGGGATTGGAAGAGTGTTGAAAAGCAGCTAAAATGTAGATCGACTCTGGGTTGCGATCTTTCACTTCACAGATCACGATATGATCGGCTTCGAAAACCCTTTCCCCTTCGATGAAGGGTCGCTGTGTGTCTCTTAACAACTTCACAATATGTGTGAGAGTTACCTTAAATTTCGACCGATCAAAATCCATTCTGCTCCAAAATCATTAAGCTGAAACCGTTCTGCTCCAAAATGACGTTCGAAAACATGCCTTGATGTGCACCAGAATACCCAGCGATCTCATTGGTTGCCCCCCATAAGCAGTTCACACACGGGCCACCGGAGCGCGCTGCCATCTACATTGCGATCGCGATATTCAAAAACGTAAACAAGAACATGCTCAAACATGTCTCAAGAATCGAAGAACTTTGGACGAGTGAAAATTCTTCTCGAAAAGTGGAAACTAGTGCATATCCTACATTTATTTGTGAGTAAGTGATATTTTCTGTTCAAATATTCCGTTTTCACGATGTGTCGAAGTGATTGAATATCGAGGAAAATTACTGAGAAGAATTTTTGGATTTTCTAACCTCCATCCAATAATTTTTCAGCTCATAAAATTAACGATGATGTTTTATCGACTTTGACATCCGAACAAACCGATGAATTTCTCACACAAACTGAGTTATGTTTGGGCGAGAACTTTCATTTTAAAAATACTGAAGGGTTATTTAGGATTGAAATAACGATTAAACACAGTTTTATTATCGTAAAAGTAATTAAGCTTTATTCAGCAACGTAACCCGACAACGGTCGAGGCACAAGTGGTGCATAGTACGAGTATATCTTTTAGAGAGGCGCAACGGCGCCGTGGCGACGCAGTCTGCCACACTGTCGGTAAAGAGGGAGACTGGCGTAGGGCGCTATATTTCAATACTCCCTCCCGCCATAGGCAGTATTCTCTTTTCCTCTCCAGTCTTCTTCTCTCTTAGTATTCTATTCTCGTTAATCACAAAATTTCTTATTCTTATTTTTGGTAACTTTATCTCGCCTCAGGATTCTTGTCAGGTAATTTCAGTTGGTTTTAACTCCTCAGTTTCCATCTCGCCTAATCAGTTACTTCCTAGATAAACAGAAAGAAATAATTTAGATATTTACGTTCATTATTAGATCCATCAAACGCTTGTGTGTTTCAAACGTCAATGGTTTGGTGAAAACATCAGCTAGCTGATCCCTTGAGCCAATCCAAATGATTTTTATATAATTCTTTTTAACACATTCCTTTATATAATGTAATTTGTTCTCCACAATGTGTCTCAATTTCATTCTTCCATTTGTTTCTGCACTAACAATTGTGGCTTTATTGTCACACCTTAAGATCATTGGAACGGGGGGATCAACCAGTATCAGTTTCAAAGAGTTGTGCAACGACATCATTTCTCGACTCGCCTCGCTCATTGCAACATACTCAGCTTCACACGTAGAAAGTGCTACTGTAGTTTGTTTGTGAGTTCGCCAAGTGATCGAATCACCGAACAGTCTAATCACAAAACCACAAGTTGTGATTGAATCTTTACAATCAGAAAAACTCGCATCAGAATAACCCTGAATGTCATTGGTCTCGCCTGAATATGTCAGACCCAAGCCCGTAGTACCACCCAAATACCGGAAAATTCTTTTTACCATTTCCCAGTCACTTTCTTTAGGGTTTACCTGATGTCTGCTTATCACATTGACCGTATATGCAATATCTGGTCTCGTAGCACCAGCCAAATACAAAAGACTACCTACAGCCTCTCTATAAGGAATGTACGTTGTGGATATGCTTTATCAAAGCCAAACCTACTTAATATCTTTTGAATATAGTTTTCCTGATTTAATTTGATAATCTGATTTTCTCTGTCCCGCCTAATAGTCATGCTCAAGAATTCCTTGGGTTCTCCCAGGACTGTCATTTCAAATTCGCTACATAAGTTACTCTTTACTTCATCCAATTTATCGTTATCATTACTCGCCAATAACATATCATCTACATAAAGTAGCAGAAGCAAGAACTTGTCTTCATCGCGCCAAGTGAATAAGCAAGGTTCTAAATCCGAGTTCTGCAAACCCATACTCAAAGCTACTTCGGTGAATTTTACATTCCACCGTTTGGGACTGATACGAAGACCATAAAGTGCTTTTTCCAATTTGCACACATTTTCTTGCCTATCTCTGTCGGTATGATTAGTTCCTTCTGGAATTTCCATATAAATTTCCTCATCTATTACCCCATTGAGGAAAGCAGTTTTAACATCTAACTGACACACCTCTAGATTATATTTGTTTATAATCGATATAACTATTCTCACTAGAGGTAAACGAGCTACTGGAGCATAAGTTTCCCTTAATTCATAAATGTTCTTATCCTTGAAACCTCTGATTACTAGTCTCGCTTTGAATCTTATTTTTCCATTTGCCTCATTTTTACACTTAAAAACCCATTTTGAATCAATGACATTTAATCTTTTTCCATTCATCATACTTAGAGGTCTTTTGACAATTTTCCATACTTGATTTCTTTCTAACGAGTTTAATTCTTCATCAACCGCATTTAACCAAGAATCTTTATTTTTACTGTTTATAGCTTCTCGATAATTTGAGGGATCTTCATTTATGTTTGCTAAAAGTGCATGATACACTTCATCTTCCTTTTGTGCTAAATCTATCTCGCCTACATTACTGATAACACTAGTGAAGAAAACATTTCCTTTCATGTTCTCATCAATTTCCAACTCTGAAAAGCTATTATCATTTATTATTTTATCTTTTATGTCAACTGTTTTCACTTTCTTGATAGTGTTTTGTTCTGAAACTTCTTTCTTTGGTCTACCTCTTTTGCGTTTCATCTCTCCCTCCGGTTTTGAAGAATCCTCGGTCTCTCCTCGATTCTTTTCGAACTTAACAAACCATTCATCTTTATTCTCCATTTCTTCATAGTCTGGGAAATCTTTGATACCGTTTCCCTTGTATTTATCCCCATATACTAATTTTTCATTGAATTTAACATGTCTGCTTTCATAATACTTCCCTAGCTCTGGCTTTAAGAGTTGATACCCTGTTGGAGTATATCCAACCAAGACCATACCTACACCTCGAGGTCCAAACTTTGGACCAGTGTTTCTAGCAATTTTTACGTAACTTAAGCTACCGAATCTTTTGATTTGATTAATGTCAAAGCTGTGATTAGGCGCGAATCTTTCTAAAGGAGTTATCATATTGTTTGATTTATGTGGAGTCCTATTGTAAGCATAAACTGCAGCTGATAAGCCCAGATCCCACATGCCCTTTGGCAGTCTTGAGTCAAACATATAGCACCTAACCTTTTTCTGGATAGTTTGATTAAACCTCTCAGCGACACCGTTGTGTTCTGGAGTATCAGGGGAGGCTAACTGTAATTCCGCCCCTAGACCCTTAAGAACTTCAATTGTATACCCGCCTGTATACTCTGTTCCCTGATCTGATCTAAGATAGCATACTTTCGCGTCATAACCCAGTAGATTACGCGCGCTTCTAATGAACATCTCAAGACAATGTCCTGTTTCACTTTTCGCCTTCATTGGATAAGCCATAGCGAATCTTGAGAAGTCATCGATGAACACAGAAATAAATCTGTATCCCTTAGGATGAGAAATTGGAGTAATAGGTCCCATCACATCTGAGTGAATTATTTGCAATGGTGCTGTTGCTCGCCTGCGCACCGACGTGAATGATAATTTATTGAATTTAGACGTTAAGCAGACCTCACAATCTCTAATGAATTCATCATCAAATTTTACTGCATTTAATTCTTTGTTATCTGGGAATTTCTTTTGTAGTGCCTTGAGGTAACTCGTTGAGGCATGTCCAAATCTACAATGCCACAACATGACATCATGATTCCTCATATAGCTATTTTTATCAATTGAAAGTTTTGGGAAATCTTCTAACGAGTCATCCCATGGTAATTCATCAACATCTTGCAATTTTCTGTCCCAAATGGTGTAATCAAAATTTGATTGTTCATAGGGAATCTTTTCTTTATTAATAATTTTCTCTTTTATTAAATTTTCACTCCCTTTTTCATTATTCTTTTCATCCATTTTATTTTCTTCCTCATTACTCTTATCAATTTCGTTTGTTTTCTCACTTGTTTCGTTCTGTAAGTTTGCTGTGACACTTCTGGTGAGATATCTTTTCACCTCATTTTCACCCCCAGTGACATCAGCTACATTTGCTACTACTCGCCTGTTTATTTGCTTGAAAGAATTCTCACTGATAGAGTTTGACTTTACTATTTCTAAATCGATTATCCAGTAAGGTTTTCTGTAAATCCCCGAGATGAAAAGTTCATTCGACACTGGATCAAATATATCAATTTTCTTGTCATCTAAGTAGATTGCTAATCCCATTTCGGCAAATTTTCTTAATGATAGCAGATTTGCTTTAAGAGCTTCTGCAAAAATAACTTTGTCAATTTCTAATAATTTACCACTCGCCAGTTCAATTTCTATTTTTCCTGCTCCCTCCGTTTTCAAGTCCGCTGACTCATTTTTATTCGCACATCTAATTACTCCACAATCTAATTCGTTAAAAGTTTTAAATATAATTCTGGAATTTGTTAAATGCTCGGTCGCGCCTGAGTCTGCTAGAAAGTCTGTCAAAAACTTATTTCCATTTGTTTGTTTACTATCTGCATAAAATATTTCAGTAGTTGATTGATCATAATTTTCTTTTTCCTTACCTTGATTGGAGTTATTTTTCTCTGTAGTTTTGTCGGGATTAGATTTCTTGATTGATTTGTGAGATGACTTAAACCCATGTTTGTTCTCACTTCTCTTATAGGAGAACCTACTCTTATTAAATCTTCCTCTTTTAATTGGACCATATGTTTCACCTCTCATTGGTCTTTTCATTCCTCTACCATTACCTCTATATTGATCTTGATAATTGTTTCGATAGTTAAATTTAAAATTGGAATTGTACCTTGGAGTCTGTTTAGAGTATCCCGGACCACTTGGTGCATTGTCATTGTTAGTTATGTTTGGGCAATCTCTCGCCTTGTGATTCCCAAATTGATTGCACTTGTAGCACAAGTATCCTTTCCCTTTATTGGGACAGTCTGGTCCTTTGTGCCCATACGCCTGACAGGCAAAACACCTCGGCCCCTTGTGCTGTGCAAAATTAGCAGTTTTAAGATCTGAATCTAAGAGCTCACTTTTCGTCGTAGCTTCTTCTTCTAACATCGCAATTTTCAACTCGCCAAACGTCAAGCCCACTCCTATAGCTTTCTTTGTTACTTTTTCAATGATTTTAATATTCGGAAAAGCTTTTATTACTGCATTGTAAAATGCATCTTTCTTTTCGCTTTCACTCAGAGGAATGGTGTCAGGAGCATTTTCATACGTTGCAATTTTCTCATCAAACAAATCATTAAACTCGCCAGCTGTCATTTTGGTTGGATTGTATCTCATATTATACAGGTCTTGTCTCACCGAGTGTGAAGTTACATTAAACTCGGCCATTTTTAATTCTTTTAATTTTTTCAATATTTCTTTTGGATCTTGTAGTTTGACGATTTTAGGGTGATAACTTCTATCCAAATGGTTTATCAGAATTTCTCTAACTTTATGCTTCTGTTCTGCAAGAGTTTCCTCATCCACAGTAACCAGAATGCTATCGTCAATGATGTGTAAGAGTTTATTCGTTTTGATTTCTGACGAAAAATAATCATAGAAATGTTCATACTTCATTTTGCTGTCCATTTTATAATCTCTTTTAAAGCTCATTCCTTTGTTAAGCAATTCTATTTGTAATTTATTTGTTACCTCGCTAGTTAATTGTTTCAACGGATTTTGATTGTTTCCTTGACTTGACTTTGTCTGATTAATTTCATTAATCTGCTTATTGACTATTGAACTAATTTGATTTTCTAGATTCGTATGCTCATTTGACGCCACTCCTCCGTCTAATTTTTTCTTGTTTGTTGTTACCTTAATTGATGATTCGACATTAGTGCGATATTCATTGAAAGTTCTTTTTACTTCTTCTATTTTATCGTTGTGCTTTTTGTCCAGGGCACTCAACAGCTCCTGTACTTCCTTTTTATCTTTTGCTCTCACCTCAGCATTTAGTCTTAACTTGGTTTCTGTTCTCTGTTAGACCTTTATACAGTGCTTTTGTTGAAGCTATATTTGAGCTACAATAGCTTTTCCACCATGCTCTTCAACTCAGCCCACTGTGTGTCTACAGAGACTGTTTTAACAGTCTTGTTGCCGTTAGGCTCAACTGATTCATCGTCTAGATTAGAATTTACTAATTTCAATTTAATATTTACTTTATTATCTGCTGTAATCTTGGGTTTCAGTTTGATTTGGTCAGTTTTGTCAACATTAATATTACCTGTCATTTTCTCGCTTGTTTTCTCGCCTGCCCTTATTTCGCCGCCATTTAACTCGCCTCCAGTCAATTCGCTTGACCTGGACTCGCCTGTGGCCCTCGCCTCCGTGTTTCCCAAGTTTTTGTTCATGTTACTTGACCTATACTCGATTACAGCTGTTGTTAACATTGGACTCTTCGGACCGTAACCTGGTAGATACATTGGCTTATTTTCGGCCAACAATGCAGCTTCTAATACAGTTAGACATCTCCATTGATCCCCTGTGAATTTTCTTTTATCTAATTTTAAAGAGACCGAAAAATTGAGGATTATTGTATCTGGTTACAGTTTTTGTATTCAGGTCCGAAATCCCAAACTCGACTTGCTAAACATAAACAAACCGAATTCAGAATGAATGTGCTCTTCAGAAAATCTAAACATAAGACCTCCTCCAAACACATTCAAGTCTTTTATGATTGCGAGAGATTGATTTAAATTTCTCAAGCAATTTGACGTCTTAATATTGCGCGTTTCTAATGTGTATAGTATGCTCGCCTATTTACACGTATGCCTGATGTCTCGCCTGTTACATATCCAGTTCCTTCATCTGGAAGTACATGTACTTTATCGTCTATTATTGCCAGGGAGACTACTTCTCCCTCATGGTTTCCTTCGATTAGATGTTGTCTAATTAGGAGTCTGCACACTTCATACAGAAGTTCTTTATCAGCTGTAATTATTTATGTATAAATATCTTCGTCTAAAGATAGCAATTTTAAAATTCAATTTCATTGATTCGACCCATCAAATATTTAATTTGTTATTCTCGCCTATTAAATATTTCTAAATTCAATATTCTCACCAATTAAATATTTTGATTTGGATGCATCCTTAATTTGTAAATTTCAATTTTGCACTAGTGTCTATTGATTTATTGCTTTATTGCTTTACATTACGCTGATGGACCCCGCACACACGCGGAACGCGGCCGAGAAAGAGAGAATCGTTGTTTTTCACACCAATTTTTATATTCACACTAATTTTCGTTTTTCTTTCTATTTCTTTTTGTTCTCGCCTTGCTCGAGCAATGTGTGTGGGACTGCAGTTGTCCCTCTCTCTCAGACGCGCCCCGGTTGCGCGCGTAACTCACCCGTTGCGTCTACTTGTTGAAGCCTGTTGAAGCCTGTGCTTGCCTTCCCCGCCGAGAAACTATTGTCTCGGCGTCACTTGGCTTTCTTCTTTTGTTTTTCTTTAAATATGATTTTATTTATGACAAAAGGAATTTTATGCTTTTCAGTGATTTTTGTGAATTTAATGGGATTTCTTTATTAATTCTTTTTAATCTAAAATTCTCAATTTCAGGTCGGCGTCGTGGACAATTGATTTCCAGCCGTCATTTTGATCCCTTCTATTTTTTCGTTCTCACCAATTCACTTCACTTAATTAATGCATTTTTCAGTACTTACTTTTTCTCTGAGTACTTTTCATTTTTTCTTCCCGTCAGCTGTCACTCACCCAGCCCGTCTCGATTTTTCCTCTTTCTGGATATTGCTTTGTATCGCGTGATCCACCCGGACACGTGCCCGGCCGCCCGATAGCGTCCTTTTTGGATTTTCCGATTTATCGCTTCCAATCCTTTTATTTATGATAAATTTTAATCACGTACAGTTGAAGTGTGCCCACAACCTGAAGGGTTATTTAGGATTGAAATAACGATTAAACACAGTTTTATTATCGTAAAAGTAATTAAGCTTTATTCAGACACGTAATGCGACAACGGTCGCGGCACAAGTGATGCATAGTACGAGTATATCTACGAGAGGCGCAACGGCGCCGTGGCGACACAGTCGCCGCCACAGTCGGTAAAGAGGGAGACTGGCGTAGGGCGCTATATTTCAACAAATACATTCAACAGTTTTTTTATAAAAGAAGAAGAAGAAGAAGAAAAAGCAAACAGTACAATTGATGAATTGGAACAACAGTTAAGTCAGGTTAGTGATTTTGTCCTTGTGAAACAAAGGGTAACGGTGGATTTCTTATTTTATTCCACATTGCATCACTTCTGATAATTGAAAATAATGGTTAAATAAAATATTTAGCACAGTATCACGGCTATTGATTCAGCTAACGAGGAATCAGAAGACAGAAGAGGAGAAAGCGAACAAACTTAGGTGAATAACCTTTTTTCCTGATTTTCTTGGTTATTTCAATATTTTTGTTACGCACATACGTAATTTTCCAAGGTTCTCAGGCTGAACCTAGTACAGCTGGACAGGCTAAGCCTAGTACAGCTAAACAGACTAAGCCTAGTACGTCTGAACAGGCTGGACCAAGTACTGCTGTTGATGCTGAATCACCTGTACCTGATAATCCTACACTCGATTTTCTTGGAGATGATGTTTCTACACTTCCTACCTCTGTAACTGAGTCTCCAACAGTAGATACTGCTAATAAAGCTACGAGAAAGAGAAAATCATCGAAGCCATTGGTGAACATCGAGAAAATAACTGAGAAAAGACTTCGTTTTAATGAGACATTAGCAGCAATCATAACTTTGGAAAATTCCATTTATTTTACTATTTCTTTTTTTTGAGGATTGGTGAAGTGGTAAAACGTCGAAGTTCGTTTTTTTTCTCATTCTGGGGAGTTACAAATATTATGATTTTGAAAATAAGTGGTTTTATGAGACAATGTGAGGAATTCCAGCGGTTCGAAACAATGTCTCTTGACATTCTAGTCGCGAATAATTTTTGAGAAAAATAAACAATCTCATTCATAATTTTCTTTCGTACGTGGGTTAAAAATGTGATCATCTCGATGATGAGGATTTGAAAAACGAAGCTCAAAAGAAAGTTTATTCACCGAGATAAAGGTCGTATTTCATTTTCCCCCCTGAATCGATTTTTTTCAGAGGAGAGCTTGATTCATGATGCTTTATCATTGCACAATTTAAATATTGAAAGAGTTATTATTAATTTTGAATCATTTTTAGGATCTCCGTCAATTTCTGGATGGTTGTCTAGATGGGAGGGGTATTTTGAGTGCATACAAAGAGGATGGATATCTGGGTGATGACGACGTTTAATTACTTGCAGAGATTCTGGCCAAGTGGCTACTGTACCTGACTGTCTAGTAAGTTAATTCAACGGATTGTGGTATTTTCATTACTCCTTGGTCCTCTCATTTACTGCCAGTGTTGTTCATTTATGTACAATCATTGATGTCTCATCCCTGATTCAATTTCTTCGCATAATTTTGTCACTCGTTAATTTATCTTATTTTTTTTTACTTTTTCTATTCATTCACGATTTTCATGTCCATTCACGTTCATCTCTTACACCCATCCACGGTCAACAGTCCTACACCATACGAATACAAATCCATCTCCGATAAAATTCTAGCGGTGTTCCCAGGAGTCGTAAGTTTAACCTTCTCCAATCTTTCTTTCCCTTCACTTCCAATGACACGAAAGCTATAATAAATTATTTGCTTTTCCAAATATTCTAAAAAATATTGATCCTTCTTTCAGAATATTTGGTACCACGAGGCCCAGACGAAGGGCCGAACGCACACAGCACCCTATGGTAAACTCTTCAACAAAGTTAAAAACGTTCGAGACTGGATGAGAAAGAAATACCTTTTATCCACCAAAAAGGACTCAGATGACGAAGATGAAGAAGACACGTATGAGGTTGACATGCTGTATATACTGATGGGTAATTTCTACAATTTTATTGATAGTTTCATTTTTTATTCATGAGTGATCATTTTGATTATTGATATTGTACAAAAATTTTCACAGCCAAAGCTCTTGAGGATGAATCTCTCAAAAAGACTCTAGACTTTTTGGTAAACAATCTAGAGCCTTGGGCTTTGATCGTTAGATATTGGAAACAGTCAAGAGAATTTCGTCTCAAATACGAAGCAAACTCATCTCCATCTTTGACAATTGCAGAGTACACAAATAAATACAAGGCCATCCGCTTGGCGAAAGGATATGAATTGGTGACTATAATTTATTAATTTTCAATTTTTATTTCATGATAAATCGATGAAATGGGATAGAACAACTTCACTGAGAGTTCAGTTACTGAACTCAGTTCAGTTTTTACTGAATACCTCGAAGTGAAAAGGGACTAGTGAATTTTTTGTGAATAACTTTTTTTTTTCGGAGATATTTATCTAAAAATTAATTTCAATTGATTCACCTGGTTCCATCCTGCACTAGTGTGTATCCTACAAAGAGCTCCATTATATTGTGATTTTTACACTCAATTAATTTCAGGTTTCGCTCGATTTTATCCATTTACATGAGGACAAAAGTGACTCGATGGACGTGAATTGGCCTCTTTTCGAAGAAAGGATTACTAAGTACATAAATAAACATAAGAAGAGAATAACTGATAGCATTGACAAAGAATTGGTGAAGGAATTGCTATGCAAACACAAGAAACTTCAAGAGGATGGAAAGAGAGTGCTAATATTGCAGTTGTTGGCGTCACTTTTCCCAGCAAAAGGAAAGGTCCAAATTGGAAATAAGTCTAGAAAGCCATCGATTGAGTTAAGTCGTAATTCCCTCATCTACCACAGCACGGTATGTTCAATTAATGTCTATGATTCCTTAAAGATTATAATTTTTTAATTGAAGTTACATTTCATAGAAAAAATCAAATCCCTAATAGAATACTTTTTTTATGTCCAAAAATTCTGAGTGAAAAATGTTGATTGAAATTTTCCCCTGAAATTGTTTATGACTCAAGTAATTTCACATTTACCAATACGGTGAATCGATTCAACAAGTAGCAGATTGATCAAATCAGTAGTTGGATATTTACTCATTTTGATAATAAATAATTTGAGTGTAAAACTGATGATGAACTTTGGGGAGACTTCATCTAGTTAGGGAAGAAGTCTTTCAACATTTTCTGCTCCAATCCATTGTTCTCAACAATCATGGATAAACATTAATTGAAGATTATTATTTAATAGGTTGCTGGACAAGTGGCATCAATCATTGCAGATCGCCACAAAGTTGCAAGTAGGTTTGGAGGCACTGTGCAACCATATGTCCTTTTCGTTGATGCAAATCGCTGGGCAGTCGATGCCGTTTACGTCATCATTGATGATTTCTTTTATAAATTGAAAACAGTGACAGAAGCTCTCGACGTGTGCTTCAAAGCGTTTTTCGTGTTTAATGCTCATTATCCTCCCGAGTCACATCATTTGTGGTTTTTGTTGCAAAAAGAAATCTATGAAATCACAACAGAAGAGGATGACAAGCAATTGGAGAGCAAGGCGTTTATAGATCGTTTAAGAACGCTCTAAATTGATCGAATATCTATTAATATTACTTTTAAATGAATCATCTAGAGTAGTCGGTAGTAATAGGCGTGAATAGAGATTGAGAAAATAGTGGAAAAGTGAGAGATATAGTGGAGGAAAAATGGGAAATCGTGGAGAAAATTTCGATTTTGACACATCAATTACTGAATTTGTTCTGAAATATTTAGCACAATTATATAATGATGATACACTCAGTAAAAAACAAATACAATTTATCGTTCAAACACATATCGATTTACTAAAAACTGGGATTTTTGAAACGTTAAAACAGGAGGTTTTCAACTATTTAGAGTCGATGCAATGTGATCAAATACAAAAAACAAAACGTGAGAGTATAGTCAAACTTTTCATACAATATGAAAATATGTTTCATGGGTTAGAGACAGAACATAAACGTGAGTCAATGTTTCTAAGTACTGGAGCATTCATCAAGCCAGAGACATATATTTTAGGATCTGCTGCCAAAGATAAACGTGTCCAAGGGGAGACCACACTCATTCCTATGGATTCAACAGCTCAATACATACCTATGAACAGAGTCCTGAAAGCATTTCTAGAATTGGCAGGAGTGCTCAATCAAATTTCAACATATATGAGAGAATTGGACGATAATGAGGGACCTTTGAGGGAGAATTTCGTACAGGGGGATCTATGGAAAAAAAAATCAAACAACTTTTCCATGGAAAGATTGTGTTACCACTGGTTGTTTATACTGACGATGCTGAGACCGCTGAATTAGGATCACACATGGGAGACAATAAATTGGGGATGATATATTACACTATCCTGTCGCTGCCTCCAGAGCATCAAAATTTACTAAAAAACATATTTACAGATTCCATTCACTATGCAGAAGGTGAAAAATCGTTCAGCAATTCAGATGTTTATCGTTTACTCCTGCAGGAGTTAATACATTTAGAGAGAGATGGGATCACAGTTGTCGATGAAAATGGTGAGTCTCATCAAATTTATTTTGCACTTTGTTTAGTGATTGGAGATAATTTGGGCCTTCACTCTATCCTGGAATTTGTAGAGAATTTCAGGGCTAATTACCATTGTAGAATCTGTAGAGTATATAAGAACGATGCACTCAATCAATCTCAAGAAGATCCAGAATTGTTGCGAGATGTAGAGAATTATGAAGAAGATGTGAACATCAATGATTACTCATTAACAGGCATAAAAGAGCAATGTATTTTCAACGTATTAGATTCATATCACGTCGTAGTTAATCATACATTGGACATAATGCACGATATGGGTGAGGGTACGTTGAATTTGATTTTATGTGGTATTGTTATGAAGCTCTTCGAAAGGAAGAGATTTACAGAAGATATTCTGAATGATCGGATCCAATTTTTCGATTATGGCTGGGCAGAAATCGGGAACGAACCTCTTCACATTAGTAGAGCTCATGTCAAGAATAAAAAATTACATTTGTCTGCATCTGAATGTCTGTGTTTATTCAGATACTTTGGTTTAATCATTAGTTAACTTGTTCACCTGGACGATGAAGACTACGACATATGGAAACTATACATTGTGACAAGAGAAATTATCAACTTCATATCCGCACCCTACGTCAATCCGAATTTAATTCCTCATATTGGTTATTTGATCAGCAGACAAATAATTATTTTCAAGGAGCTCTTTCCTTCCTGGAATGTAAGAGCTAAATTGCATCATGGCTTACATATCCCAAGAGTACTCAGGGAAGTTGGTCCTCTATCCCGAATATCCTGTTATAGGTATGAATCAAAACATAAAGGTTTCAAAGAGAACGCTCGAACTACGCGTAATCGAAGGAATTTACCATTTCGACTGGCCACAAGAACTGAATTAAAATTATGTTATCGACTTTTAATTGGTGATGGATTAAACCGAAAATTGAATTTCTCGAGGATTACTGTGTGTGCTGTTCAAGGCTTGGATAATTCCAAAAAATTCAAGTGGCATCTCCCCCCACAAATGAAAGAGATAAACATTGTGAAGTGGATTGAAGTTTCTGGGACTAGATATCACCAAGAAATGATACTAGAGATTCGTATTGATCATGATGATCATCCCATTTTTGCTCAAATAAAGTTCATTGTACTTGACGTTGACCAGTCTCAAGTATCCTTCATTTTTAAACGATATAAAACCGTGACATTCAATGAAAATCTCTGTGCTTATGAGGTCGTAGAAAAACATTCATGGGGGTATATCGATTACCATAACATGATAAATCATCTTCCAACTCATATTCGAACTGATGGGAATGGCAAGTCATATGTGTCTTTTCGTCACGTTCTCTAATTTAGTTTATAGGGACCATTGTAAATAATATGATTAGTTTGTAGTTGAAATCGATTAATGTCATATTAATAAGATAATGATAAGATAAAAAAATTAGACCATGTAAGGATTAAAATGTATCTATAGAAGTGCAATAATAATATTATTAATACCAGAAAAATAAACTGCGTATTTCCTATTCACTGAAAATTGAAGTTTTCATTGATGAATTTAAACAATTTCAAGTTCAGATTGGCTATACTTAATTCGTGTTTTTATGAAAGTTCAAATTGAGATTTGAAAAGCTCAATTTAAGCTTTTCGAAAAGCTTATTACAAGCTCCTCGGAAAAGCTTAATTCAAGCGTGTTGAAAAACTTAATTTAAGTTGTCCGGAAAGTTTAAATTGAGCTTTTTGAAAATCTCAATTTAAGCTTTTCAAAAATCTTGAATTAAGCTTGTCAAAAAGTTTCAATTAAGACTTTCGAAGAGCTTAAATTGAGCTTTTCGAAAGCTCAATTTAAGCTTTTCGGAAAAGCTTGATTTGAGCTTTTGAGAAGCTTAAATTAATCATTTTTTTTGGGTGTATGAGCTCCGAATCTGAGCTCCGATGTCTTGGGGTAGTCCTTATATGCCTTTCCTATTGGTGGTGGGGGAAGGGGAAGGGGGGGGGTCAGCCAATCATATGTTTTTGATTAATCAGCTGGTCAATTAAAAACATATGATTGAATATGATTGATGAAGCGGAAATTTTTTCTCTCTAAATTCTAATTCTCTCAGAATTCTTTAAGGCGTAAAGGAGGTTAGGCGGTGTATGAGGTGAATTTGAGAGTGAATTTCTGTGGTTACCGGAAGCTTAGTCGGTAAGAGTGCCCGACGCGTATCTGGGAGACCCGGGTTCGATTCCCGGCTGGGTGAAGCGGAAATTTTTTCTCTCTAAATTCTAATTCTCTTAGAATTTTTTTTTTTTATCAGCTGGTCAATTAAAAACATATGATTGGCGGACCACCCTCCCCCCCTGTAGGGATTGAGGTGTTGTCGGGAAGTTTAATCAATCCACTACTAAACAATTAGTTGTCATAATTGTCGTTTATTCAATCGCGTCCAGAAATATATATATAAAAAAGTAGAGGGCAAGTCGGGTGGTCGACTTGTAGAGTAATAGGCGGTTAGCGCCGGACTCTACTGACCAGATCGCGTAAGACGAGAATTTGGATACGCGTGACAATAGGTGCAAGCGAGAGGTATTTTATACTGGGCACGTGACAGAGCGCGATGATGTCACTGATGTCCAGTCGTCTCTCAGCGTTGTCGTATCCGTGCGTATGGTACGCGATGGTGTGTGTAGCGACACGCTACAGGACTCCCTGCTTTAGTAAAAAAACGTAGTTTTTTTCTGGAACAAAAAACAGAGATGAAAACGAACAAAAATGTTGATAATGAAGAATGTTGCGACACCCTAGCTGCTGCTAGGCATGGGCTGTTCTCCAGGTTGTCGGTGTGCTGAGACGGTCGTGAGCTTGGTGTGGTGTGTGCGTTTTCGCTGTGAGCTGCGATGATGCGTGTATGTGTGTATGTTCGCCGTGGGTTGCGATGATGTGCGTGTGTGCGTGCAGTTGCGTGTGATGCCTCTCGATGGGTGTCGGAGAGGTGATGTCCTGGTGAAAACGTCTGTTAGCGGCCCCGTGTGCTGTGACGTCGCGTATGCCAGGGTGTGAAGTTCTCGACGATGCTTGGCGGAGATGAGCTCAGTGAGTCGGCCCGGTGTTCTCGACGCTGCCATCGGAGAAGTCACGCATGAAGTTACTTTCTTCTCTCCCTCATGCCTGTGTGTAAATGTCCTCCAGCTACTTGTGTTAACCTGTCGTTACCGTTGTTGTGTTTGCGCGGTTGCTATCGTTCCACAGTTTATTCGAAATAGAATAAAATCGACAAATATGAAACGCGAGACAAAAGCATTATAAGTCTTTGTAGTCACCAGCACAGTACAACGTTTCTGAGTACTCAGCAATGTGCTGGCACTCGTCGCAATAACACAAAAATAAAATCGTCGCACTCATGATGTTAGTGCACGACCACTGGCACTTGTTTTGATTTAGCAAGGACGTAGCAAAACCAAGGCTCGGCGCTCGGACACTTGGAATGTTCTAGAATTCACGAGACGCCCATTTGAAAATGCCGTTGAGTATCCCCGCGATGAAATTTTATGGTTTTCTATCACGGGGAATTAAATTTAACACTCGAACTCGCGGAATGTGCGGCACTGGAAAGTCTAGGATGCGTGGATGATCACCAGGATGGATGTACTTCACTGGGATGCGCGGGTAAAAACTTTCGATGATGAATGCACGCGGTTGCGAGGAGTTTTTACTTTTGTCGAATAAAGACGCGGCTTCCCTTTGAGATTCTGTCGAGATCTGTCTCTCACCCAGACCCCAACCAGTATCGGAACCAGCGAGACGCTACATGACTCCTTGCTTTAGTAAAAAAACGTAGTTTTTTTCTGGAACAAATAACAGAGATGAAAACGAACAAAAATGTTGATAATGAAGAATGTTGCGATACCCTAGCTGCTGCTAGGCATGAGCTGTTCTCCAGGTTGTCGGTGTGCTGAGATGATTCCCGGCTCTGACCGATGACGGTATCGGAACCAATGTAGGGATTGAGGTGTTGTCGGGAAATTTAATCAATCCACTACTAAACAATTAATTGTCATTTATTCAATCGCGTCCAGAAATATATATACAAAAGTAGAGAGCAAGTCGGGTGGTCGACTTGTAGGGTAATAGGCGGTTAGCGCCAGACTCTACTGACTATAATAAATCGCGTAAGACGAGAATTTGGATACGCGTGACAATAGTGGGCACGTGACAGAGCGCGATGATGTCACCGATGTCCAGTCGTCCCTCAGTGTTGTCGTATCCGTGCGTGTGGTACGCGATGGTGTGTGTAGCGGAACGCTATACCCCCCCCCCTCCTTCCCCTTTCCACGCCACGACAAGTGAAGGCATATAAGGACTACCCCAAGATATCGGAGCTTAGAATCGGAGATCATAGCCCTGAAGATGCAGACTGCAATGTTTGCGAAATGTCGGCGCAACGCTGAATCCAAATGCGGCATTCATCCGGAAGCCAAAGATGTCAAAGTAATTAATTGTCACCTTGACCATGATGGCGTGAGAATCGATGAAAATCGATGATACACGAGAGCAGACGTCATATTGGTTCTTTTAATGGATAGGAGCAAGAAGAAACGGCTAATTGGTGGAAAAAAGTGTGAGAGGAAAAAACTGATGCAGGAGCAGGACGAAACCCTGGAAGAAGACACTCAGCGTGACGGCAAAGTAAGGACAACAACCCATAGAAAATTAGTTAAGACAAATACAGTAATTTAAGCAAGAATTAAGTATAGAATAAGAAAAAGATATTCATTAGGCCTCAGACCAGAGTCGAGGAGTGAGATCCACCCGGAAAAATAAGTACACGAATAATTACGCAGTGGCAGAGGGTTCATTTCATGAGAGAATATCGTGTTTGGATTTTCGCAATCGAACGGAAATTCGATAATGATTAGATAATTCGGAATTTAAAGAGTAGTTTTCCCGGATTCATGACAACTAAATATTCATTGATAATTAGTCAAATCCGAGGAAAACCTGCAGCTTCACTGGCTTTCCTAGTGACGCCATTTTTGGCCATTTTGGCGAAAATTGCGAGAAATAAACAGAATAAATTTCAGCTATTTTTACCTGTGTCATCCTCGGGCAATCGGAAAAAGTAGATATCCTGGAAATTACACAAAATTATAAAGAATTTTGTAGAAATAATATCTTTTGGATTAATTAATATTTTCTGTTATATTGTTGTTAAATTAGAAAACAGGGAAATAGTTTTCTAAGAATTGAAGGGACGCGTGATGATTCAGGAGACGCTTTGAAATCACGAAGTTATATATTATTTTTCTTTACTGATGATCATTACTTTTCTTTGTTAATCTTGATCTGAATAATTTTGAGATGAAAATAGACCCGAACGATATGATAAATATTGAATAAATATAATTTTTCTTCAGTGTGAATTTAAATATCTCTTTTGATTTATGTGGCCCCAAACAAATGAATTCAGCCCGAACACATTCAATTATTGAATGGAAATCGTATTTCTTGGAGTAAAATCATGATAATTTGGCCCGATCAATAAAAGAAAGTAAGTATTGATTAAATATTTCTATGCCAAAAGGCATCTTATTGTAGAAAATCCACCTTGTAGGTGATTTAAGTCTAAAAGACCGTTACAACCGGATTATTTTAGATAAATAATTATAGTTTTGAGAAAATAATTTGACTAATTTGGCTGTGTGACATCCGTCAGAAAATTCATTTAAATTCATTTTCTTACGTCGTCATTCAATTATCTCAGTGATAGAAGCGACTTTTGAAACCCAAATTATCTTCTGTGACCGGGGAAAGTGACCCCCTCGATGTTAGGAATATTTCGGCTGCACACATCTGTGAACGATAAAAATGTTCCCAACGTCGAGTTTCTCCTAGATTAAGGAGATATCAGCTGTGCAATATCAGATGCACTGTAAACATTTGAGTCTAGTCTCGTCTCCTTAGTCATGCACTTTCCACGTGTGACCATAAATTTCAATAAACACTGGACTCTTGAACCGGAAAACTGTTGATAACAAATTCTAAGCGTGGGTCCAAATTTTGTAACTCCCACGACAAATATTTGATATAAAAATAGAGTAACGATTTCGTTTCCCACATGGAGGAAATGACATATACATTGACGAACATGTGACACAAAAATAGTAAAATGCATCATACAACAGAATGATTCTTTTATGAATAATTTTCCATTTCGGATATTAATTAAACTATCATAATTGTTTAAGAAATATTATCAACGTGGGAAAACCACAAAATAATTAAAGTTTAAACAATATTTTTATGTCATTGAATTATTATTGAATTACTATTAGATTACTATTTTTCTTCAATGAATTATAATTTATCATAAAATTTCATGAAATTTATCTGAATTGTTTCAAAAAAATTAAATAACAAAGATGTTAACGCTAAGTTGAAAATAAGAGATAAAAGAGAATTGTGGAGGGAATATATGGGCATTCCTAAAACAATTTTCATTGGTTGTTGGGGAATAGAAAAGACCGCCTACACCCCAAAAACATCTTCATGTAGAGAGATGGAGTTGATCTCGAAACAAGGAGATTTCAAACCACTGGAGTGGGAAATTTCGGCTAGAGTCATTTGTAATTGGTCCCCGAAATTTCCCTATGCATTCTGAGGACACACCCTCCTAGATAAACTATAAAGACTTGTGCGCGATAGCAGCACGACAGTTACAGTTCCGATTGCATTTTGTAGTCATCGCTACAGTAGTAGTAGTAGCTCATATCTGAGAGTTAGTATACTCCAGTTTCTTTTGGACACAGTTCCAATTTTATTATCGACCTATTAAGGCGATATTTCGGGTTTTTCGCGACCTTTAATTTTCATATAGTCTTGGATGACTATTTAATTTCCGTTTTAGTCTTTCGTAACTAAATTATTTTCTGAAATCCCAAGTCTTGTGACATTTTTAATTATTTGATTCATTTAAATAAAGAATTTAATCCAACGTCTTAAAATCAGTGCGGCATTACTTTTAACCACATACAAAATACTTTACGACTGAAAGCAGAGCAGTGAATGTAAGTCGAATGTTGTAGTTATACTTTTCTACTTGTTTTGTTAAAATATAGACTCTATTGAGTCACTTTAAAGTTATTCAAAATTCTTTTCATTTTACTCCAAGCGAACCTTTCCAACCTTTGATTCCAAATACTTTTGGGGTTTAGAAAATTGAAGTAAAAGGGGACCTTTGTAAATGGGTTTTGTGCTTGAATTCTATTCCTTAATTTCGAGACGATCTATGACTTTAATCTTGTTTCTTTGGTTCAGTATATTGAATTTTAATTTAATAAAGTTGTGTCAAGTAACCCATTCTTGACGTAACAGCTGCATCGTCGCAATTAAATTTTTTTTTCTCAAATATATATATAATATATTTGAAAAAAAATTTTTTTTAATCAAAAAAGCTAAGCTGTGCGGTGAAAAACGATGACAATTTTCGTTACCCCTGGATTTTGGGAAAATATTTTAAGCCCAAGAATTTGTTTCATTTTAAAACGCCTCTTCTTTTATTTTTAATTAGTCGTCAGATTTAGTTTGTAAGTTTTTTAATTGATAATTAGTTTCAAGAATTTTTTTCAAATATAACAAAAAAATTTTCACCCCAATAATTTTTTTATTTTAAAAAGCCTCTTCTTTATTTTTAATTAGCCGTAAGATTTAGTTTTTAGGTTTGAAATATTTTAAGATTAGTTGTGTAAGTTGAAATGTTTAGTTCCATTTTATTTCCACTTTTTTAAATATTAATTTCATCGTTTCGTTTGTTTCCTCGTTTCACTGTCCTCTCGGTTTTTAATCGCTTTCTCATTTTTTAATTGCTCCATTTTGTTGTCTTGGTCGCCTTGTCTCACTGCGTTTCTTAGATTATAAATTCAATTTAAATCCATAAATTTTTACCGTCGAACAATGTGTTGGTTTAGTTCTAATATCTCTCTCTCTCTCTCTCTCTCTCTCTCTCTCTCTCTCTCT
>NW_021680444.1:61891-64116 GCF_001412515.2 Diachasma alloeum | reverse complement strand
CCCTCTCCCTCTCCCTCTCTCTCTCCGTCTCTCTCTCTCTCTCACTCTCTCTCTCCCTCTCTCTCTCTCCACCAGTTCGCCAACTGGAATTTCAACAGGCTTCTTCTTCTTCCGCACCCCAATCATCAGCTGTCAAGTCATTCGGGACCTCCACTTCAACTACCGTTTCAAATAATCAGCTTCATGCTTGCTGTCTGAATGGAAATTCTTTTCGCCGTCGTCTTGACTCTATTAAAAGTTTTCTCAGCTCACAGGCTTTGGTTTATCATATTATTGTGGTCACAGAAACGTGGTTATCAGCTGCCATCCCCAGCTCCATCCTTAATATTCCCAATTATCACTTACTCAGACGTGATCGCAACGAGCATGGCGGTGGTGTTGGCGTTTATTACCATGATTCTGTCCAAGCCACGGTCATTGATGCCTCTGACTCTGCCTGGGCGGGTAAGCCAGGGCATGTGGAGTATCTCTTCTGTGAGATACAGCCTGTGGGCACCTCACCGGCCTTCGTTGGAGCCATCTATTGCCCGCCTCATGCTCCCTTCCACGTGCCCGTCAACTTTACTGAGCTCCTAGCGACAGCTCTAGATGGCTACAGCCAGAAACTGATCATGGGGGACTTCAACGCTGACCAGCTGTCTCATTATAATGCTGATGCACAATAAATCCGTTCGCTTATCCATGATCTCCCGCTGAAGTTGGTCAACCATGGTGTCACTCACTCAACTCTAACTTCCTCCACGTGGCTGGATCTCTGTCTCACTGATGACTGTGACACTGTCACGGATTGGTTCATATCTGTATGTCCCATGGATGCTGGTCATCACCTCATCTCTGCCTCGATCGCCATAGAAGGGTGCAAGCCGCGTGCAACGGTGCTTGCATTTCGTCAATTGTCACGTCTTCTGAGGGGTGAAGTTATTGTCGACTTCCAGCAGACTCTCCAAGGCTTTCCCCCTGTCTCATCAAATCCTGGCGAGCTAGCAGACGTCTTCACTCACACTTTCCTAGAGTTAGTTGAGACTCATGCTCCGCTGCGTGAGATGCTAGTGAATTCGGGAAAGATAGCCCCCTGGCTCAATGATCATCTTCGACAATCATACCGGCACATGCAATATCTCTACAGATGGTTCAAGAGGAGAAGAAGTCCCCTGCGACTGCTTTAGTTTCGCCAGGCTAGAAGCCTCCACCATTCCAAGCTAGCTGAGGCTCGTGCTAGCTACTATCATTCTCGCCTATTTGGACTATATGGAGCGGCACTGTGGAAGGAGCTTCGAAATCTTGCACTAACACCTGGCACGAGCATAAGGCCTGTCATCTCTGCAGATGTCCTGAATTCTCACTTTGCTGCTGTGTCTACCGTGCCGTCTAGCTTTCAGCCTACTTCCACCTTGATTTGCCCAATGCATGAGTTTCCAGTGGCCCCTCTGAGTGGCTGCCCCGTGATGCGCCAATTTCTGCCAGGCGGGATCTTGGCTGGCTGACGATCTCAGGCTACAGGGCATCCACGATTGCGTCCATCATGTACCAAGTACTGCGCACTGGAAACCCTGCATACCTTGCTGAACTCTTTGCAATATACTCCTCTGCTAGGCCTCGCCGCCATTTTCCGGACTGACACTTTCAGAGCTGCCGTCGCACGTATGAAAAAATCGTATAGAACTTTTCTATACGAATTGTGTATAGAATGATCCTATACGATTTCTATAGGTTTTTCGTATATGATATTCGGACTTTTCTATACGAAAATTTTCTATACGAAGTTTTTCTATACGAATACTTTTTCATCGCATTCTACACGTGAATTTTTATTCTATACGATTTATTCCTATACGCTCGAGAGAAATGCGTATAGAAATCCGGCGATTCTATACACGAGGTTTCTATCCATTCGCCTGGGAATCGTATAGGGGTTTCTATAGGGATTATTCTATACGATTTATTCCTATACGCTCGAGAGAAATGCGTATAGAAATACGGCGAGTTTATACACGAAGTCCGGCGAATTTATCCTGAAAAATGAGAGTCCACGTATAATAAATTCGTATTTCTCGTAGAACACTACAAAAAATGCTGAGAGTACTTTTCACGGGATTATTATCTATATTTCAGCGGATTTTTTTTTGCAGCAAATGAATGAAAAATGACTCTTTTTTTTTCTAAAGGATTTATGAAGTATTCTTCGTCAAGTGGAACACATATTTCCATCATATCCGTAAAATCAT
>NW_021680444.1:0-61708 GCF_001412515.2 Diachasma alloeum | reverse complement strand
CCTTTTCAAAAAAGTTAGGGAGCCCAGTTGGACGTGCAAGGACTTCCTAAGTTTGGTGAATGAATTCACCGACCCAAGAATAGCCTCTCCGTGGAGGCGTTTAATCTTAGTTTTGAGGCTTTCGTGGCCATGATTAGTGAAATCTTTGGCTTCCGGATGGATGCCGCGTTTGGATTCAGCGTTGCGCCGACGTTTCGCAAACATTGCAGTCTGCATCTTCAGGGCTATGAGCTTCGATTCTGAGCTCCGATGTCTAGGGGTAGTCCTTATATGCCTTCCCTTGTGGCGGTGGGGGAAGGGGAAGGGGGGGGGTGGTCAGCCAATAATATATTTTTAATTGATCAGCTGGTCAATTAAAAAACCGGGAGGACGATTTTCCAAATGGGGTTCACTTGATATCCTCTGTCCCTGTTGAGGTTGTTAGGGTTTTTATGGATCTCCAAACCCTCTCGGTATTTCCTTTCGAAATACCCTTGAGATTTGGCCAACATTCTGGCTTGGTCGTACTGGATAGTATGTCCAGTGTCCATCCAGTGTTCAGCCAGGGCAGACTGTTCTAAGTGACCGTATTTGGAGCACCGCTGGTGTTCCTTAATCCGTGTACTGAACTTCCTCCCGGTTTCTCCAATGTACACTTTCCCGCATGAGCAGGGGATCTCGTACACTCCTGGTGTGCTCAGAGGTGGTCTTGGATCCTTTGCACTTGGCAGCATCTGTCCGATCTTCTTTGGAGGCTGGAAGATCGTTCGAATGTTATGTTTGCCAAGTACTCTACTTATGCGTTCTGTTGTGCCTCTCAGATAGGGGAGGAGGGCCACTTTTGGTCTTTCCTGGTTTTCCTCAGGATTAGTCTCCTCTTCGGGAGATGAGAGCTTGCTCTGTAGCTTCTGCTTGACCTTCCGAATTTGTTGGATGTTATATCCATTCTTGGTCAGAGCTATCTCAAGATGTTCAACTTCACTGTCAACGTTGGAGGGTTGAGAGATTGTAAGTGCTCTATACATTAGGGAGCTAATAACGGAATTCTTCTGGGAGGGGTGGTGATGGGTGGTAGCATTGAGATACCTATCTGTGTGACATCTAGGAATGGAAGACATCTATCTTGTTCAATTTCCATAGTGAACTTGATGCTCACGTGCTGAGTATTCAAGAACTCCAGGAATTCAGTTAGAGCAGTCTTTCCATGTGGCCAGATGACAAAGGTATCGTCCACATACCTGAACCATACAGTAGGTTTCTGAGGTGCTGACTTCAATACTTCGTTCTCGAAGTGTTCCATGAATATATTTGCAATAATCGGAGAAATGGGCGACCCCATTGCCGCTCCCGATTTCTGTTCATAGTACTCTCCTTTGAACTGAAAGTATGTAGAAGTTAAGCAATGCTCAATCAGAGGAAGGAATTGGGAAGAGATGTTGTTGGATTTCTTGATGATTTCCAAGGTTTCTGGGATTGGGACGTTAGTGAAGAGTGATTCCACATCAAAACTCACTAGGATATCATCTGGAGAAGTCCGGAGATTTCTGAGTTGGTTGACGAAATCCAGTGAGTTCTGAATGTATGAACCATTCAGGCCAGTCAACTTTTGGAGTAGTTTGGTGAGAAACTTGGCCAGCTGGTAAGTTGGCGCTCCAACGTTGCTGACAATGGGACGGAGAGGAACAGACTCTTTATGGATTTTGGGGAGTCCATAGAGTCTAGGAGGAAAGGAGTCTTTAGGGGTGAGGAATTTCATCAGGTCAGCCGAGAAACCAGCGTTTTTCAGCAGATCAGCCGTTTTTCGCTCAATTGTACGAGTAGGGTCCTTCCTAAGTTTAACGTAAACTCTGGAGTCACCCAACATCGTACTGAGTTTACCGGAGTAGTCATCTTTATCCATAACCACCGTGGCATTGCCTTTGTCTGCCGGAAGAATAATCAGATCATTATTCTCCTTTAGACTACGCAGTGCGAGGCGTTCCTTCCTGGTGATATTGTCACCAGGGGGAGTGGCCTTGTGGAGGATGTTAGACAACTGCCTCCGGATCTCATTGCTGGTCTCCTGAGGAAAATGGTAAATCGCTGTCTCTCTGGCCAGGTTCTTCTTAGCCGCTGTTATTCTTTCCTTGAAAAATATAATGTAGTTGATAATTTCCATGCATATAATTTATTCCCCGTAAACTAGTCGCTCATTGTTATTCAGATATAATTTTTTCACGTTAAAAAAATTACACCGTTCTTTGACAGCTCTCACGTGAAAAAAACTAGCGAATCGTTAATGATGGTCAGGCCACGAGTAGGATATTTTAAAAATGCAGCCATCTTTATGGAAATTTTTTTCACATGTTATTTAATCCCTTGCAAAATTTCAGAAACCCCAGGTACGAGACAACAATAAAAATTCATTCGAAAGTTGTCACGTATACATGAGTTTAGAAGGAACATTGATAATTTCATTTTTTACCACATTGCCAAATGGTCGATAATGTAGGGAACATTTTCATAAAATTGGCTGCATTTTTTAAATATCCTACCTACTCCTCGCCTGAACATCGTTAAACAAGGAAATAACAAAATTGGAAATTTTTTTCCGCTATGACGTGACTGATTACGGAAGAATAATGGGAAAAAATAATCAACGTTTATGTTATCTCCGAATTTTGCCAACATGAACTACTGAGGGAATAATGCTGAGTTGCTTTTGCTAGCTCAAGCATTGTACATTTTATTTTCAGGCGCCATATTTAGTAATTGGTGTACATTATTTTTACAGACAAAGAAGTATTATTGGTTATATTTCTTCCAATGAAAATGTTTGAAGATGTAAATTCTCAAGAAAACCACATTTGACATCAGATTAAGTTATTCAACAGAACAAATCAAGTATATTCAAATTCCATACGTCGGATTTTGCAGAAGACCATATCGAATATCCAATAAATATTTCGTTCAAAAATAGTGAAAATTGTAGTACTAGATAGGTTTTTAATAAGCAAAAACAATGAGAATGACGATTTTCTGTAGGAAAAGCTAAAAATAATAATAACTTGATGTAGACCTTTATCATAGACGGCTCAATAAACGATAGCATTCCAACAAACCGAAAAATCATCTTACAATCTAACCGAAAAGAAACATTCATAAGTTTCCATCAAAAAAAATTTGTTTTCGCTTTTTCTAGCGAAAATCGTCATTTGTTTACTTTTTTTCATTTGTAAAAACTTATCTAGTCCTACATATTTCCATTTTTTTGAAGGAATTTTATTTTGGATATTCGATATGGCCATTTGCAAAATCCTACGCATGGAATTTGAAATTACTTGATATCTTCGGTTAAAAGGGAAAAAAAAATTATTAAAAAATAAAAATTGAAGAATTTTTCTTGCTTTCACTTTTTTCAGGTGTCACGTCAAAAATGAAATAAAACTTGACGATACTCTATTTTTTTTTTCTACACGTTAATGAAAATGATTTCTACAACTTTAGAAAAGAAAAATGAATTTAAGAAATAATCTAACCCCAAATCTAATTTAAATTTGAAAATAATTCCCGATAGAAATTCCTACTGGATGAAGGAATTAAAAGAATTTAAACACGAGTTTTAGATTAAAAATGACTCCGAAGAGTCTATATTTTAAAACAATAACACTGAAATTTTTAATACACAAAGACTTACAGTTGGAGAATCTCTGCTAATCCAATTGGTATGATTCACAAATAGTAACTTAAATAACTATTGTGCCGCGTTAAACCAACTCGATTTCTTTCGAGTTATGAAAAACAAAACGATATAACTAGCACTGAATTTAACACTAGAGTTAAAATTGAAAACTCGAAAAGAACAATATTAAATGAAATCCTGAAAGATTTCGATAATGAAATCAGTTTGTGAAAACCTAATGAAAATTAAACAAGCCACGAAAGACTTATTAAGTTGTCACGAAGGACTTATAAAAAAAACAAAGAATGTCACGAAGGACTAAAAATGAATAAGTCTTAAAAGACTAAAAATGTACTTGAAGAGTTACGGTGGAACTGAGATACAAAACGACGCGCAAGTGGTTTTGTTACCTCAGCCTGAGGGTGTGTCCTCAGATGCACGGAGGGAAAAACTAGGGGACCAATGGCTAATGACCTTGGGCCCGAATTTTCCCTTCCTTACACTCCGCTCTCAATGTTTCAGGGTTAACTCCGACCCCTCTACATTGAGATGTCGAGAGTGTGGGCGGACTTTTCCAACCCTCGACTGCCAATGAGAATTGTTTCGGGAGGTCCCATTTTCTCCCTCCACAATCTCATTTATTTAAAACTAAAATTTAAACAATTAAATTCTTAAACAAATAGTTCTTATTTCATAATTTTCAAATATTCCACATATTCCCGAACATTATTTCGGATTGTTAAAATTATTTATTCTAAATAATAATTTTTTGTTACGCCGTTCTCGTTTATTCAAGAAAAATAAAAATTAAACATTTGAGATTGAATTACTGAATTCAACTCAATTAAAATACATATTTCGAAAATAGAAATACAGAAGATATGATTCCCTCACATTAAAATGAATGGAGTTAAAAATTTAACTATTTGAATCCGTAAATGAAAAGAAAAATAAAATGAAGAGAAAACGAAAATGAAATAATTTTTCATAAAGAGAATTGAACGGAGTTCAATTCGTAACGAGATCTATATTTTAATTGAATAAAAATATTCTTTCGAATTGAAGATCATTCGAAAGTATAAGTTAAAATTGTCCTAACGGAAAGTTTTTAATATCAAAATACTTGTCAGAAAATTCGCAATTAAACTGTACTGAAATTATTAATTTAAGAGAATATTTTTTAAACATTTGAAAATTGTCAAAAATAAATTTATGACTTCCCGTTACGAAGAGAAACTCGAAGAACCCCCATTAAGATTCCAAAAGGGACGGAAATTCGGATTTGGTTTTATGAGGGTCTGGCCTTGAAAGAAAACAGACCCCAAGCTAAAATAAGGGACAGTTTGAGTTTCCCCAATGTACTTGTCCATTGTACACGTCACGTCCGAATTATGAAACAAAGCAAAAGAGAGAGCTAAGACTGGGCGTGCACTTGAAATGCCTTCAGCATGACAAGGCCCTGACCCATGTCTATTACTTTACGATTGACTTTTCGGGGAAAAGTCAGCACGGAAAATGTAACTGCGATTTTACGACTTGCAGCTGGCCTTCGGGCCTTTTCAACTAAAAATTCCGGCGCGATAAAAAAAACTTCCTATTTCAACGGTTTTTCCGTTGAATACTAATTAAAATATTTTTCGAAAGAAAATTTAAATTAAACAATTTCGACGGATGTCACACAGGCATAACGAAGAAATTAAAAAAAAATAGACGGATTTATCGATCAATCGGTCTGGTACTCGAAAAAAGTAATGTGACCCCCCAACCCCTTAAAAAACATAATGCGTGCCCTGTGTCTAGTCTGTGGGCCTAAGTCATGTGACTCGGTCTGTCGTTGCTAAAAAATACAACACAACTATTTTTTCCATAAACATCATTTTTGTTGGTTAATATTGATGGGCACATAAATCTCCAGTCATTTATAAGTCCAAGTCAATAGACATACTGCGTGAGCTGAGCCTAGTCTGTGAGCCTAAGTCATGTGACTCGGTCTGTCTTTGATAAAAAATACAACACAACTATTTTTGCCATAAAAATCATTTTTGTTAACTAATATTGATGGGCACATTAATCTCGAGGCATTTATAAATCCGATTCAGTNCAAGTCAATAGACATAATGCGTGAGCTGAGTCTAGTCAGTGAGCCTACGTCCTGTGACTAGGTCTGTCTTTGATAAACAATACAACACAACTATTTTGGCTATAAAAATCATTTTTGTTAACTAATATTGATGGGCACATTAATCTCGAGGCATTTATAAATCCGATTCAGTAGACATAGGAGAAGAAGAAGATTGATTGATAACGAGTAATTCAACACGTTGCTATTGGCAATAAAAATCATTTGTGCTTACGAATATTGATGAGCACATAATTTTCCATGCATCTTTGGACTACTCCGCCCAACCAAAATTNTGACTAGGTCTGTCTTTGATAAACAATACAACACAACTATTTTGGCTATAAAAATCATTTTTGTTAACTAATATTGATGGGCACATTAATCTCGAGGCATTTATAAATCCGATTCAGTAGACATAGGAGAAGAAGAAGATTGATTGATAACGAGTAATTCAACACGTTGCTATTGGCAATAAAAATCATTTGTGCTTACGAATATTGATGAGCACATATTTTTCCATGCATCTTTGGACTACTCCGCCCAAACAAAATTCCCGTTATGGCGTTTAATGGGTTTCGACGCTTTTCCTCCCTCATTTTCCATTACCCCAGCAAAGCAAAAAATTTTTGGATACCAAAAAAAGCACATAAATAGCACATAATTTAGGTGTTTTCAAAATGGCCGCCAAATCACTCGATTTCGCTAAATTTACGGAGGTACACAACAAGGTTCTGGCCGAGTACGGTGGTGTCTGGACAGCGGGTGTACATCGCATGTGTGGAGATCGGCGTAGTTTCGTGTCTGATCCTGTCGATGTTGCCGACAAGAAGTTGTTACTGGCTAGCGATGCCAGTGCTGTGGTCGATGCTCTGGGGACAGCGCGCATTTATCCTTCAGATGGCGCGAAGTTCAGATCTGTAAATCTTGAGAATAGTTTACTTGTTCGAAATCTCAGAACTAATTTGGTTTCTGTTGCCAAGATCACTGATCATGGAAATTCAGTAACGTTTACAAAGAAGGAGGCGGTGATTCGAGGCGAGGATGGGGTTGTTAAGATGATGGCAGAACGTGTTGGAAATCTTTACTACGTTGTTGAGGACTTGGAGGAGGCAAACGTTGTTCAGAGCCAGGCTGATGAAGATGAATTCGTGCTTTGGCATCATCGTTTTGGACATCTAAATGAGCGCGATCTGTTAGAAATGTTGAAAAAGCGTTTGGCCTCAGGGATCATCGTGAAGGGAAATCTGCGTCTCGATGCCGTTTCCACAGGAGTCTTAGAGAAGTTCAGGTATTTTGAACGTTATTCACACAGACATTTGGAGGCCTACGAAGGTGAATTCACTGGGTGGTGCTCGTTATTTCATCCCATTCATCGACGATCACAGTCGGTGGTGCTCTGCTTACTTCATGGCCAAGAAGAATGAAGCGTTCAGAGCGTTCAAGGAGTTCAAAAGTTGTGTGGAGACGGAGACCGGAGCGGGGGTCAAATGCTTGATGAGCGATAACGCTCGGGAGTACTTAAGTGACGAGTTTTCATCATTCCTGGTAGACAACGGTGTCAGTAGGCGTCTTACGGGCGCTCACACGCCTCAGTAGAATGGTGTGGCTGAGCGTGAAAACCGTACATTGGTCGACATGGCGAGATGTCTGCAGTTGGAGTCAGGATTGTCTTGTGGTTTTTGGGCTAATGCGATCATGGCGGCGAAACACATTCGCAATCGCTGTCCCACCAACTTTCTTCAGGGACGTACACCATATGAGCTCTGGTACGACAAATTATCAGACGTGAATCACCTGCTTGTGTACGGTCCAGAGGCTTATATTCTGGATAAAACCTCTGGCAGAGATAAACTCGAGGCACGTGGCTAGAAGGGAGTGATGGTGGGGTACTCCGAAGTGTCTCCCTGTATTTTCCCGGAAAAGCAGAAGATCAATAATTTTGTCAACCAGTCGGGTACGGTTTCGAGAGCAGTGGATCAAGGTCGTGAGGAGCAGAGCCCGGATGACGCCGATGATTTGAATGTTTTCGTCTCGACGGAACCGAAAGCAACGGAGGTTCAACACCAACGAGTTACTGTATCAAGAGGACCCATTGCACCTGCAGTGAGCGTTCGACGTGGGAGAGGCAGACCTCGACTTGTTCGTTCTGAGAGTGGACGTGGACGGCGACATAAAGTATACCATGCATATTCAGAGCCAGATGAAGAAGATGATGGACCGTCTGAGTATAGAGAGGGTAATGACAATAATCGTGTTTTTTTGAATTTTGATACACAGGACGTTGATGATGCAGTTTTCGAAGACGAGGAGGAGGAAGTATCCAGTGGATCGACGGAAGTACCGAGGTCAATGGAAGATTCTGGTAAGTTTCTCGATGCTGTAGCAGATTTTGGCGCATTGACGGAAGCGGCGGGGATGTCGGAGGTGACAATAAAGCAGGCGATGCCTGGAAAAGACTTGGCAGAATGGGTGGAGGCAGTGATCAGTAAGACAATAGCATTAATTAAAAATAACACTTTTGTTTTGACAGATAGGCCTATTGTGAGAGCTGTTGTTGGTAGCTGGATCGTTCTGCGTAATAAGTTGAATGCTGACGGTATACTAGAACGCAGGAAAGCCAGGATTGTTGCTCGTAATTTTACTCAATATGAAGGTATCGATTTCAATGAGACGTTCGCAATGGTGGCACGCTTAGAGTCGCTGAGGATGCTGTTCGCACTAGCGGTCCGAGAAGGTCTCAACGTTCATCAACTAGACATTGTTTCAGCATATTTGAACGGGGTTTTGAAGGAGGAAATATATATGGAGACTCCGAAATGTCTACGCACGTCATTGGAGAAAACTCTTCGAGATGATGGAGTGAATAGTCAGACAGGGAGATAGGCGGGACTGATGTTGAAGATGGCGGACAGAGGAAATCAAGCTTGTCGTCTTCAAAAAGCTTTGTATGGACTTCGCCAGGCTGAATGTGAATGGCATGAAACGCTTGACGTGGTTCTACGTGGCATTGGGCTTGTGCCGATGGAAAATGCTACTTCTCTATACTATGATCGAGGCAACAAAGTGTTTACAGTTCCTTTGGTGTATGTGGATGTCATCTTGTACGTCTCGAGCAGCTCTGAACGGCTGGCGGATATTCGGAGAGGATTGGGAAAACATTTCGAAATCAAGGATTTGGGTCTTGCTCATTATTGCTTGGGACTCGAAATTACTCAGAAGGCACATAAGAACTGGTTGACGCAGAGCAAATATGCTTAAGACATCCTGAGGAGGTTCAGCATGGAGGAATCGAAGCCGATCGGGACACCAACTGATGCCAACGCGAAGTGGATTTCTGGAGTATGTAGGAGTAAATAAGAGCAGAAGGAAAGGCCGTATCGACAACTGGTGGGCTCGTTGATGTATCTGGCTGTTGCTACGCGACCAGACATTGCGTTCACCGTGAATCGTTTGGCTCAATGCAATGAAAGCTACCAAGATTTTCATTGGGGTGCAGCTAAACGGGTATTACGCTATCTGCAAGGTTCAATTAATTATGGGCTCGTATACAAACGGAATTCTCACGGGATTCAGGGATTCAGCGACGCTGATCATAAGAACGACCGGGATTACAGGATCTCATACACGGGGTACGTATTTATGGTGAGTGGAGCCGTGTTTTCTTGGAAGTCGAGGAAGTAATCTGCTCCTAGGCTTTCAACAATAGAGTACGTGGCTTTGTCAGAGGCGTCTCGGGAAGTAGTATATTTGAGGAATCTGATGCTGGAGATGGGATTAAATGTTTTGTCTGATGTTACTGTCGGGTGTGACAATCGTGGAGCGAGGCTGATAGCAAAGAATGCTGGTTTGCACGCGAGGACCAAGCATAGTGCTTTAAAGTATCATTTTGTACGTCATTTGATTGCAGGAAAGAGGGTAAAGCTGTTGTACGTGCCTACGAATCAAATGCCGGCTGAAATTCTGACGAAACTGCTACCAGGTCCAAGTCACACGAGGGGTATGGATGCAACCAGGCTGAAGGAGTGTTGGAGTGCGTCGCTTAAGAAGGGCGTGTGGGATGATGGTCAAATCGCGCACGAGTCTTTCTGGGTTATCGACTGCGAATATATGTTTCGTACTGTTACTACACTTTCGATGAAATTATCCTTCTTCTCTCATGAGCTATCGTATGAAGAGGTTGTTCTCCTTTCGCTTAGAATGAACTCTCTATGTATTTGTCTAAAATATAACTTTCATTAATTATGTACTCACAGGTTTTTCACTGTTGCCGATCTCCTGACCTCTAATACATTCAGGGACCGAAAACTCAGGAGCTGGGATGGAATCAATCCTCGGAACTAAATATCTTCAAATAGCACCAATATCGTCGAATACCTCGTGCCGATACGCACACAATTTTTCCAATGAGCTCAAGCGTAAGGAACAGGTCTATAGCACGTCCAAACGAGAAGTGTCGACACGTACGATGCTAACTCAGGTGCTCCCTCCAATTCCAATGTCGGAACACCTCATTGGTCCGTGACGACTGCAACACATTCTCCCATTGGCTATCAGGCCCAACCGTTCTGACAACTTTCCCTCGTGCTCGTTATCAATACAACGGCATGAGTCCTCATCTGCTCCATCTGAATCCATTTCCAGATTCCCCTAGGGAAAACCCCATATAGCATCAAAGTTCCTAGACGGTCGCCATGTTCCCCAGCTTTAGCTCCATCCGCTAGCATCGCCACTCGGTTGTCCACCGAAGCTCCCTCCACCGCGGGAACTCGTTAGCCATTTAAGTGCTGGTGACTACCCATGTAGTCATGAGATCTTCCCAAGGATAATCCTCACCTCCAACACCACAGTCCCAGGACTCCATATCCCTCGATGGAAACCGTAGATCCATAGATATTGGCTCGATACAAGATAAGCACATAAATAAATTAAAAAACCAAAGTAAGAAAAAGAACTACAAATCGACTCTTGCTTCACTGGTAAAAGTGACTTCTCGTCTGGAGGCGGAAAATTCACCGTTGAACAGTCGAACAAAAATAACACGTTACAGCTTATATTGTGCAAAAACCCGATGGTATCACTGTTGAGTGTTGTAAAATAAAGGGTGCGCGTTTAAATGTCGGAAATCGAAAGAAAATTAATTTCCAAATCGTACGAGAACTTGTCGAAGGTACAAACGAATCTTTTCGTTTAGATTACACTGGTAAAACCACAAATTCTTCATTTTTTTAAAACCGACAATTTTTTTAAAAAGCGCGCCTTTGTAAGCATTGTATTTAAAAAAAAAATATTTTTTCTCAGCAAAAAAAAAATTCAGAAAAAATTGTATTGTTCCTCACAAAAAAAATTGAAAATATACCGAGTAACCATTTCAATGCGTTGTTACAGAACAATGCTCGAGTACTTATTAATGAATAGTTGTTTCTGGGAAATCGAAAAAAGTGCAGAAATAAGGAAGAGCGCCAAGTTCATGAAGTTGACCTTGTCATGTTGAAAAGCCACATAACTTTTCATAACATCTAGAAACAATTTCAGCTTTTTCCTATAGTCAGCTTGTACTGTTGCAAATTTTATAAGTTTGAACTCGTCAATGCCAACTCAATATTGTCTATTCTTGTGAGTTACGGAGTGGGTACGACCATAAAAAGTGGGGTTATCAACACCAAGTCAATAGAAAAGAGTGTCAATACGAGTGCTTCTTTAAGAAAAAAAATTGTTCAGAAAATTCTCAGGACCAACGTACTTGGCGCGGTTTTTTATCTTAATGCGGATCCTTATTTGGGAGTCTATTGTTCGAGCTTTGAGATCCACTTTGGGACTCAGAAATTGCTTTGAAGCATACTATACCTTACTAGGTACTCAAATCTTTAGATAGTCAATTGTGTGATTGTGTTGGATGGAATTGCTAGATAGTTTAAGTTAATGCCTTAACTTTATTCTTTTCCATTTTCAAATATTTTCATTGTCATGAATAGAAATTACATTAATTAAGGTAGTGATCGCCAGGTAGTTATCGGCATTTGCGACATAAAAGCATGGAGAAGGTTCATTTATTGCAAGGTTTATTTTGCGACAAATCTCCGCAATGAGTGTTTCCAAAAACCGCGCCAAGTACGTTGATCCTGAGAATTTTTTGAACAATTTTGTTCTTAAAGAAACACTCGTATTGACACTCTTTCTCATTGACTTTGTGTTGATAACCACACTTTTTATGGTCGTACCCCCTCCGCAACTCACAGGAACAGACAATATTGAGTTGGCATTGATGAGTATCAAACTTATAAAATTTGCAACAGTACAAGCCGACTGTAGGAAAAAGCTGAAATTGTTTCTAGATGTTATGAAAATTTCTGTGGTTTTTCTAAATGACAAGTTCAACTTCATAAATTTGACGCTCTTGCTTATTTCTGCACTTTTTTCAATTTCCCAGAAACAACTATCCATAAATAAGTACTCGGGCGTTTTTCCACAACAACGCATTGAAATGCTTACTCGGCATTTTTTCAATTTTTTTTGTGAGAAACAATACAATTTTTTGTGAAATTTTCTTTTGCTGAGAAACAAAATTTTTTTTGGAAAAAATACAATGCCTACAAAGACGCACTTAACCGGTTTTTTCAACAAAAAAATTTTTTTTTTTGTTTTCGGGGGATTTCAATTCTTTTTCCAAACCGAGTGACTCACGTCACAAGGAAAGACTCCAGATAATATGCAATATTATTTGGATTTAGTTTGTTCCAAGAACAAAATATCAATATCCTTGGAGTTTCTTGGCCATCGCCTTTTGGCAATGTTTAAATCATCGACATGCATACACTCGCTTGTTTACCTTTCAAGATATCGAGTACATTCAATAGTGAAGTGGTGAACCGGGTTAAATTGATTTTGACTTTTGGCCAGTTTTAATTAGTATATCTCGGAACCTAAGGGAGATAGAAAATTTTTTCTCATGATCTTATTTGTAACCCTCGACAGGCTCTACAAAAAAGGTCATGACAAAATTTTTGTGAATTGAGAATTCACAACCAAAGAAATTGAGTCGTCGAGTTTTTCAAAAATATCTCAAAAACTATGGGAAATAGCGAATTTTTACGAAAATTACGGGGCGGGGGAGGGCCGAGTATGTGTATTGAGAATTCACAACCAAAAAAAATGAGTCGGTGAGTTTTTCGCAAATATCTCTAGAACTAAAAGAGGTAGCGAATTTTTACTGCAAAATTGGGAAAAAATTTTATCCAAAAATGAGGGGGTAAGGCGTAAAATACACCGAGAATTCAATACACCTTCCCCACCCCCCTAATTTTTTAATGAAAATTCGCTATCTGCTTAAGTTTCGGAGATATTTTTGAAAAAATAGACCGACTCAATTTTTTCAATTGCGAATTCCACCCCTGCTCACCCCCGCCGCCAAATTTTCGTTAAAATTCGCTATCTTCGTAGGTTTCGGAGATATTTTTGTATAACCTCAACGATAACCCACCCTTTCATAAAACACCCCTCTTTGCAAAACCCTCCACTTTACAACCCCCACACCGGACATCTCAACCCCCGTTTTGCAAAATTCCCCCTCAAAAATTCAAAAGATTTTCTAGCTTTTGGAAAATATTTTTTTTTTCTAAAATCAAGTATATTTTGGTTTAACATTGATCCCCATGATCAATAATTTTAAACGATTTTCTTCTAAAACTTTTTCTAAAGTTAATCCACTTTTTTCCTCTGTGCAACTGCAATTTTTTTCATATTTTACAACGGTATTTACATATATTTGTTAAGGAATTAATACAATTATCAAATTATTTCACAGACCGGCAGTGGAATTCTCAGTACGATGAATTTCATAATGCCAATTATTTGTTTTACCACGCGAGTAACTACTACCTGTACTTGCGTCGGCAGTACATATACTAAAATTGGAACGATACAGAGAAGATTGGCGTCAATGAAAGTTTTGGGGCAGGCATCTACCGTCCGAAAGATGGCTTCGGAGAGAGTTTTCCGCTAGGCCATTATTCAACCATCTTTCAAGCAGAGATGCTGGGCATACTTAAGTGTGCAGAGTATCTGAACGCGAGAGACACAAAAAAGATGAAAATATTCATCTGCAGTGACAGCCAGGCGGCGATACACGCCCTGGAAAAACCCACTACAGAGTCACAGGTGGTGTGGGAATGCATGCAGGCATTGGACACACTGGGTAAAAACAACCGGGTCACCGTAACCTGGGTGCCAGGTCACCATGGGATTCTGGGTAATGAAGAGGCAGATAGGCTGGCCAAGGAGGGTACAGAAAGTGTGCCCTCACACGGCCTGCTTGGCATGCCCTTCGCAGTGGGAAAAACTCTTATTAAAGATCATTTCCAGCGGGATCATGTCAGGCGTTGGGAGAAAGTTGCGACCTGCAGACAAGCGAAACTGCTTATGAGAGGGCAACTAAGAGTTAGGATCAGAAAGCTTCTGGAGCTGCACAGAGCAGATCTGAGGGTAGCAGTAGGGCTCCTTACGGGTCATACAGCTCTCAGAACTCATCTGTTCAAGATGAAACTTGCAGAACAAGAAGACTGCAGACTGTGCGGAGGCGATAATGAGGGCGTCATCCACATTTTATGTGAATGCCCCCTATTAGCACACCGTCACTATAAAATCTGGGGCCAGGCTTTCCTGAAACCAGAGGACTTACAATTAGCGGCTGTCACCAGCCTTATTAGCCTAGTGAGAAACACAGGGCTGGGGCTGTGTGACTGACCGAAACTAAGGCGGAAGTGACAAAAGATCGTATGATTTAGGTGACTCTGGGCGCTTTACGTGACCAGCCGCACTTTTTCTATTCTTCTTCTTCTACATAATAGTCTTGCTAAAAAAGAAAGAATTGTGATAATAATCAGCCTTCTTCTAACAAACGCAAAATAATGGATTGACTCGAAACATTTAGTCCTGACAATAATACATTATCGAGTAACTCGGCTACAAAGTGGAGTCATCAAATTCCTCAAATGGTAATGGTAAAATATTCGCTAATCCCGAAATACTCGAGAATTCCGAGAACTGGGGGAACGGTATGCGAATCCCCGTGAGAGTGACAGAGAGAGGACATAAACCCAGCGGTATACGTACAACGTACTGCGGGAAACGAAAAATCCGATAAAACTAAACTCGCCGTGGCGGAAATTCCGTAGAGTCAAATTCGGAGAACCCAGAGTCAAATTGCTCGGGAAGTTCTAGAGAAGCCCATGAAATCGAAATTATAATTTTTGGATCATTGGGAGCCACTCCGGGTTGCTTTACATCCGGAGGGAAATTTTAACGATGGAACACTCGCGGGAAGCGAGAGCCGCAGCTTGTAGGCGCGGATGAGCGTTAGCGGGGTGTCGTGAGGGGGAAGCATTCGTGGGGAATGCTCGAGCCTCTCTACGCAATTTATACGTAGAGGGAGATACAGATACACCTCGCCATAGGAGCGAGGGAGAGAGAAATAGCCCAAGTCGAAAATCTTCAGAATTCGATGGGGAAAATTTATAATGAGTCCACTAGAGACAAAACACCCTCACCGAAACCGAAAATTACCTCAAAAATATGGCCGAGATAACCCGGAAGTCGCGATGATAGGACACGGTAGCGACCCGATTCGGGTGGAATAACCGATTAAAAATCGGGGTGACTCACGGATAAAAATCCAGAATATTCGTTAAATCCCCAAAAATGGTAAATTAGGATACCGAACGAGGGATTGTGCGGAGGTTAACCACGTGTACTCCACGTGGCTGAGATCACGAGACAAAATCCACCACGAGGGGGAGGAACCGACGTCTTTATCAATGCCTCGGATAAGACTCAATTTCCACCGCAAAACTCACGTTATTTCGATGTTTAGTGGTCCTCTTTCCCTTTCAGACCATCCTGGATCCCCACAGCTCCTCAAAGAAAAACGATAATCCGTGTGGGCACAATTACGTCGTGATGGCACACTGAAAAATTCACACGCGATGAGTTTGTGACGGTCAACGCGAAACTAACTGCCCTGGGTCGCTGTCACGGGCACTAACCGTAGCGCGAATTCCAGCCAACAGAGGCGGGTTCTGATTGGCGGAGACTTTGGTACATCAAGCGTGGGCTTCGATGGCGCTACCAAATGATTTCGGGGAATTCAAAAGCGAAAATACTCAACTCTAATTATTCTCTACGTAACTTTATAAGATAAAATGATGATTAATCTGGGCCGAACTGGTGGACGTTCGGAAAATTACCGAGGATTTTTGGCGCCTCCTACGGGTAGGTTCACCTGGATTCACGGGGTTAAAAGACTAATACTCCTAACTAATTTCTCCAAATTTCCCAAAACTCCGAGGCAACCTGGCAATTCACGGGATACAAGGGTTGCACATGTTCCACGTGACCTTCCATCGAAAAACTAAAACGTAACCAGTTAACCCCCGTAAAATCCATTATAATTTGGAGCGCCGGCATTTCAGCTGGACCTAATCGATTTACCGTAGGATAAACGATAGGGTGGCTCCCATAAAGGTTATCGGATGACTCTAAAATTCGGCCCTTCTTCACGTTAACCCTATGGGCCATCAAAAACGCGTAATTACAGATCTTTATTAATCGGTGATGAAACGAAACCGCAAAAATACTAAATGGAGTCGCAAAGCAAGCGAAAAATGACCACGCTTAAACGGGAAAACAAGACTCGATTATCCCATGGATAATCGGAAAAATGACCACGCCGGAGTGGGAAACAAAACCCTAATTTCTCTCTCTCTTACTCTCTACTCACGATCCGTCTCTGAGTGTCGCCGGAGGCTGATGTTCTCAGGTTATGGTGGTGTTTCTAACGAACATCCCCACATGTTCGTTACATCTTCCATAAAAATGTTTGCTATGATGGGAGAAATGCGTGAACCCATTGCTGCTCCGAATGGAAGTCAGGCAGTGTTTAACCAGAGGGAAGAGTTTGGGTGGGATTTTTTGGGATTTTTTGATAATTTTAAGAGTGTCTGGAATAGGTACATTGGTGAACAGGGACTCCACATCAAAGCTAACCAAAAGATCTCCTGGACTAGTTTGAATGTGAGACAGTTTGTTCACGAAGTCTTGGGAGTTTCTGATGTGGGAACTATTCTGACCCACGAGTGCTTGGAGTGGTTTGGTCAGATATTTTCTTACTATTGGACGAGGGGGGATAGTCTCTTTGTGAATTTTTGGGAGAACATAAAGTCTGGGAGAGAAGGATTTTCGAGGACTAAGGATTTTTTGAGTTTCGGAAGAGAGATCAGCTTCCTTCAGAAGTTTCACCGCCTTCCTCTCCATGACTGAGGTTGGATCCTTGTTGAGCTTTATATATATATATCCAAATTGATCAAAGTGACTTTGATTTTATCAGAATAAGCTTTCTTGTCCATGACCACAGTCGGATTACCTTTGTCTGCTGGAAGGATGACAATATTGCCATTCTTCTTAAGACTAAGTAAAGCTGAGCGTTCCTCCCTACTAATATTTTGTTTGGGAGGTTTCGCTTTGTGGAGGATGTTGGACAGCTTTCTTCTGATCTCATTGTCAGTCTCCGAAGGCAGGTGGAAGATGGCCGTTTCCGCCTGGCTGATGATCTCTTCGGTGGGAATTTTGGTTGGGGCCACAGTGAAATTATGTCCTTTCGCCAAAATGGATACCTGGGCCTCTGTTAGTGAGAAACTGCTGAGATTCTTGACTGTATGTGTCAGGACTTTCGGCTTCGAAGGAGGGACCAGTTTCTCAAACTTCGCCTTCTGCTTTTTGTTCTCAACTCGGCGGACTGGAGAGCTTGTTCATATGTAATACGATCAAGCGTGCTCCATAACTCCGGTTCCAGAGAACTTGAAAGAATCAGATGAAGTTTGAGAATCTGTTGGTGTTCGGTTTTTCACCGAATTGTTTTTCCTCACACACATGCACACTCACGCACACTCGCTCGTCTCGCATGCTTGCATGGCTTCCCACGACTGACCTGCGCAACCGCCTTAAATGACCGGTGGCCTGTCACCTCTGACATCTGAGGCGCCACTTGATGGACAGGTGTCCACTGAACGCCGCCATTTAAAGTGGGACACGTTTGGACCCTCGATGATTGACACCTGCCACCTTGTGGTCCTTTAATCGGCCTCATTTGCATTTCGGCCATCGTACAGGGTACTTAGCTTTCCCCGAATTGCTCTGTTATTTGGATTGAGTTCCGCATCTAATTGCTCTGCGTTTTAAGTTCTGCGAGCTGTTTAATAATATTGTGACCCGCGCTAATGTTCTTGACCTTTTCAATTAACTAAATCAACACGTGTAAATAGTGACATTTTATTTAGATTAAATTGACTGAGCAGATCATCCTGCACGTGTGATGATTTGTGGAACTTCTCCCGCTCTCGTTAAAATCTATTTAAATCTCCCCCATCGCTCTCAAATTCTGCTAAAATCAGATCCGGCATCGAACAGTTGGGAAGTCCAAGCTAGGATGTTCTTGGTTGCACAGATTCTTTCCCAGATCAATCTTAGTGAGGCTTGTCGGAGAATCAACATCGCCTGCTGAGATGGAAAAGGGTTCTTCAATTGATAGCATTTCAGTACCACTTGATGGTCACGGCACCTTTTTAAAAATGCTAGAGAGCACAGATGGATGTGCAAAGACTTCCTAAGCTTAGTAAACAAGTTTACAGAGCCAAGGATAGCCCCCTCCGTGGAGGCTTTTAATTTGAGTTTTGAGGCTTTCACGGCCAATATTATTATTCATTATGATGGCTTCCGGATGGATGCCGCGTCTAGATTCAGCTTTTTGCCGACGTTTCGCAAATATTTCAGTCTGCATCATCAGGGCTGGGTTGCTCCGATACTGAAGCTCCCCGTTGTAAGGAAGTCCTTATATACCCCCTGACCCCTGGAGGGGGTAGGTAGAGTGGTGGGGGGTATCCCAGCCAATCAAGATGTTTTTAATTGATCAGCTGGTTAATTAAACTCAAATTAAACGCCTACACGGAAGGGCTATCCTTGGCTCTGTAAACTTGTTTACTAAGCTTAGGAAGTCTTTGCACATCCATCTGTGCTCTCTAGCATTTTTAAAAAGGTGCCGTGACCATCAGCTGGTTAATTAAACTCAAATTAAACGCCTACACGGAAGGGCTATCCTTGGCTCTGTAAACTTGTTTACTAAGCTTAGGAAGTCTTTGCACATCCATCTGTGCTCTCTAGCATTTTTAAAAAGGTGCCGTGACCATCAGCTGGTTAATTAAACTCAAATTAAACGCCTACACGGAAGGGCTATCCTTGGCTCTGTAAACTTGTTTACTAAGCTTAGGAAGTCTTTGCACATCCATCTGTGCTCTCTAGCATTTTTAAAAAGGTGCCGTGACCATCAGCTGGTTAATTAAACACATCTTGATTGTCTGGGATACCCCCACCACTCTACCCACCCCCTCCAGGGGTCAGGGGGTATATAAGGACTTCCTTACCACGGGGAGCTTCAGTATCGGAGCAACCTGGCCCTGATGATGCAGACTGAAATGTTTGCGAAACGTCGGCCAAAAGCTGAATCTAGACGCGGCATCCATCCAGAAGACATCATAATGAATAATAACATCGGCTGCGAAAGCCTCCAAACTCAAATTAAACGCCTCCACGGAGGGGCCATCCTTGGCTCTGGAAACTTGTTTACTAAGCTCAGAAAGTCTTTGCAGATCCATCTGTGCTCTCTAGCATTTTTAAAAAGGTACCATGACCATTAAGTGGTACTGAAATGCTTTCAATTGGAGAACCCTTTTCCATCTCAGCAGGCGAAGTCAATTCTCCGACAAGCCTCACTAAGATTGATCTGGGAAAGAATCTGTCCAACCAAGAACATCCTAGCTCAGACTCCCTAACAGATTCTCAAACTTCACCTGATTCTTTCAAGTTCTCTGGAACCGGAGTTGTGGAGCACGCTTGATCGTATTACACATGAACCAGCTATCCATTCCGCCGAGTTGAGAACAAAAAAGCCGAAGGCGAAGTTTGAGAAACTGGTCCCTCCTTCGAAGCCGAAAGTCTTGACACATACAGTCAAGACTTCTCAGCAGTTTCCCACTAACAGAGGCCCAGGTATCCATTTTGGCGAAAGGACATAATTTCGCTGTTGTCCCGAACAAAATTCCCACCGAAGAGATCATCAGCCAGACGGAAACGGCCATCTTCCACCTGCCTTTCGAGACTGGCAATGAGATCAGAAGAAAGCTGTCCAACATCCTCCACAAAACTATCTCACATTCAAACTAGTCCAGGAGATCTTTTGGTTAGCTTTGATGTAAAGTCCCTTTTCACGAATGTACCCATTCGCGACACTCATAACATTATCAAAAATTCCCAAAAAATCCCACCCAAAATCCCCCCTCTGGTTGAACACTGCCTGACTTCCACTTATTTCCAATTACAAGGGAAGTTCTATGAACAAACATTCGGAGCAGCAATGGGTTCACCCATTTCTCCCATTATAGCAAACATTTTTAATGGAATATTTTGAAAACAAAGTTCTTAAATAAGCTCCTCTTAAACCCTCTATTTGGTTCAGGTATGTCGGCGACACTTTCGACCTCTGGAAACATAGAGCAGATACGTTGCTTCAGTTCCTGAATTTTATCAACTCACAACATCCAAGCATAAAAATTCACTATGGAGATTGAGGAACAGAAGTCTCTTCCCTTCCTAGATGTCCTAGTGCATCGTAATGAGGACGGAAGTCTTGGTCACCGAGTCTACTGAAAGCCTACACATACAGATAGATACCTCCATGCCTTCTCACACCATCACCCTTCTCAAAAGACCTCGGTGATAAGCTCTCTTATGTACCGAGCTCTCACTGTTTCTTAGCCTGAATATTTGGAAGCCGAAGTTCAACACCTGGATAAAGCATTGAATAACAATGAATACCAGAGCAAACAAGTCCACCGTGTTTTGCACAGGCTGAAAAACAAGAACTCAGCTGAGAGTGAACCTGCTGATAAAGTAGAACACCAGAAAACCGCTGTTCTCCCGTATCTTCAAGGTACGACCGATCTGATTAACAAGGTACTGCAGAAGCATGACATCAGGACAATTTTCAAACCACCAATGAAAATTGGACAAATGCTCCCCAATACTAAGGATCGGAGACCACCACTTAGTCTCCTAGGGGTGTACAAAATCCCTTGATCTTGTGGAAAAGTGTACATTGGTGAAACCGGGAGAACGATCAGTACACGGATCAAAGAACATCAACGGTGTGCAAAAAATGGCCATATCTCGCAATCTGCACTGGCTGAACATTGGATGGACACTGGACGCTCTATCCAATATGACAAGACAGAAATGCTTGCCAGCTCATAAGGATATTTCGCCAGAAAACATCGCGAAGGTCTCGAGATCCAAAAACATCTGAACAATCTCAATAGGGATCGAAGATACCAAACCAATCCAATTTGGCATACCGTCCTCCCGGTTTTTTAATTGACCAGCTGATCAATCAAAAACATCTTGATTGGCTGGAATACCCCTTACCACTCTACCTACCCCCTCCAGGGGTCAGGGGGTATATAAGGACTTCCTTACAATGGGGAGCTTCAGTATCGGAGCAACCTGGCCCGGATGATGCAGACTGAAATGTTTGCGAAACGTCGGCAAAAAGCTGAATCTAGACGCGGCCTCCATCCGGAAGCCATCATAATGAATAAGTATGGAAGCGATCAAACTTAAGATGATTTTGAACCAAGATTTGTGTGTGATGTTTGAAGACTCTCTCAATTTGGATGATAGAATATCGTTGATTTTGCTGAGTTTCTTATTAATGATTTTGAGATCGTTTGTGTCGATCTGGACAAGTTGCATTGACCTTAGGTTGAATGATTTTGGATGATCTTAGTCTCTTTCATCACACTCCAGGGCGAAAAGAGTGTTGCTGTCGATGACTTGATGGGTGATATTTTTCTCGTCTTGATTAGTGGTTTCAATAGTAAAGGAGTTAGTATAACCCTTACATTTTTCTTTAAGTTGGAGGATGCCAGATTTTTGTAGGTTGAAATCTTCAATGTGATTGTTTGGTTTATCGTTACATATCAAGATGAAAGTGATGGGCTTCTGGCGAATGTAGATCCATTGTTTGGAGTCTAGGTAGTGCCAAGATTCAGCGGTTTCTTTGGTGATCTTCGTGTCGCAGGAAGTTGGAAGACGGTTGATGTGAGAGAAGAGAAGTTGTATTTCACAGCAAGACTGATCTGTTTTCTGAATGATGTGTTGTCCGAAACACACGTACCTTTTGCTGAGATGTTTTTTACATTCCGAAAGAAATTGAAGGGTCAGGAATTGGGAATTTGATTGGGAAATGAGAAAATAATTATATTTCAGTTGAATGTATGTGAAGATAGAATTTGTTGCGTTCACAATTGGCACGGGGATCAATTTGAAAATATTGAAAATATTTTTTGTGACTAAGGGGATATTTAACGTGAATTTTATATAATTTTTCGTTACGAAAACTTGAATATAAGTGAAATGATAGAATATTGCAATATTTCGAAGGTCTGGCTTTACTATAAATTCGAATTGATCGTGATATTTGTTTACTTCTCCATAGAATATTTTGGGTTTAATGGCCGATGTTGAAATAACGTTTCGCATAGCGAGTTGAATAGCTTCAATATTTTGCGAGCATTCACATGAAATTATTAAACATAATGCGAATAATCTTGAAATTTGATCATTCATTGTGTTTTCTAAGTTGAGAATAGAGAGTGGAAAATTTGTTTGAGGCAAAAATTCATTGATTTTTCCAATATTTTCATTCATTATAATCTCTTGATCTCTGATAATACAGGAAGAGTCATTACAACTTTTTATGGTATCTATAATTATCTGGATTTGTGATTTCATTAGATTTTGCAGTTGATCATCACTGAAATTACTGAATAATCTTTCAATATCATCATAATATTAAGTGGCATCATCGGCGTCTGGTGTACCAAATAACCAATTAAATACATGGGATACTTCGTTAATGAGTCCACGATGTTTTCGTTGTGATTGGTTAGTGACCAATTGTTGTAAGACTTCATTTTTGTTTTTGAGTTGTTTTAGTTCGTTATCGATTATTTTTAAACTACGTTCCCAATGAAAATTGACAGGGCTCGTTCCGGATAAATCGTTTAATAAATTTTTACAGAGATTTTGTGCCGATGCAAAATTTCGTGATAATAATTGTCGGGCATGTTTTAAATGTGTGTAATTAATGTTAATCACGAGGGATAGACGTGAATTTGAGATTTGAGCGGCTCCTCATTCATGAAAGAGTATTGTGTGCGATTCATTTAAGGGATGAATCGTGTCGTGGAAGTAGTGAACAAGGATTATTGGGAGCAGAATTAGAGGGATTATCGGAATCATTTGAAAAATACCGTTTCAGGAGATTAGTGTGATATTTAATTATTTTCTTTTCTACTTCTACATCTACTGTGTGATTATCATAAACCTTTGTGATTTTGTAAGGCCCCTTGAATTGCTTTGAGAGTTTTTTACTCAGTCCAATTTTACTTTGTTGATCGCGGATGCATACAAGATCATTGACGTTGAATTTCTCAGGGTGTTGATTACGATCGTAGTATTCCTTTCTTTTTTCTTTGAATTTACGAGATTTTCACGAGCAATTTTGAAAGAGATATTTAGTCTCGATTGTAATGACCTGATGTAGTCATCGTAAGAATAGTGGAATTCAGGCTCTTGAGAAATTGAAGAGTGAAAATAAGCGTTACTTCCGAATATCAACTCATAGGGGGTGAAATTAGTAGATTTATGAATAGACGTATTGTACGCAAACATAGCAAATGGGAGATGTTCATCCCAATCAGTGTGAGTCGGCTTGAAGTAATGTTTTAAATAATCTTTGAGTATGAGATGAGATCTTTCTAACGCGCCGTCAGTTTGAGGGTGGTAATGAGTAGTTGTCAAATGCTTTGTTTTAAATAAATTAGTCAATTCTTTAATCAAATTGGACATGAAATCGGGACCTTCGTCAATGAGAAGTGTCTTGGGAATTCCAAATTTAGTGAATATTTGGATGAGAACGTTTGAAACAGTCTCAGCTTCATGATTAGGGATTGCATAAGCGAAAGAGAATTTTGTTAAATCGTCTGGTGCAGTGAGAATAAATTTATTACCGGCTTGAGAGAGAGGTAGGGAACCTACGACGTCAATAGCTAGACGTTGGACTGGTCTCTCTGAAGTAGTAGTAAACGTCATGTGTTCTTTTGTTGGAATAAAATTTGTCTTGTTTAATTGACAAGAATGACAAGATTTCACGGATTTCCTGATATCGTTTTTCATAGTGGTCCAATAATAGCTTTCTTTGATCTTAGCATACGTTTTGTTGAAGCCATAGTGCCCTGCTAGTTTACTACAATGATTTTCTTCGAGAATTAGTTTGATTTCTTCTTTTGTTTTAGAAGTAATCTTTGTGACATTGAATAATTTGATCTCAGATCTTGAAATAATGAATTTTAAAATCTCATTCAAAAGCTATTCTTGGATATTGGGACTTTTTAGTGGAGGAACGAAGACAAATGATTTATTACCAATTAATTTCTTGAGATTTTGCAGGCTTTCGAAAATATCTTCACATTTGAATTTATCGTGATGAAAATTTCTGGCATACAAAAGATAGAAAGTTTGATTGTTATTCTCGAGTTTGTTAATCTCGTTGATACCGGGTTTTAATTTCCTCGTATCAAAATTATTTGAAATGTAATCAGCATATTGGTTGCTTTCATCGAGATCTTGAAACCAGAGGAGGATGACTGGATTTTGGATTTTCATTAGTGGATTGTTTTCTTTGGGGAATTCGATAACATCTTGATTTGTATAATGAAATTTAATGAAATCTTTGTAATTGAAATCTGGCTTGGAAATACGATTGATTTGGATTGGTTTTGAATTGGGGACTTCGTCTTCGGGAAAGAGATGAGCGAGTCCATCAACGTTGGAATTCACTTTTCCTGGTTTGCACTTAATATCATAGTCGTATTCGTTTAGAGAGATTCTCCATCAGATGAGTTTAGATAAGGGTTTGTTATGGTTAAATAACCATTGTAATGGGCGATGACTTGTGTAAACCGTAAATTTACGACCGAATAGGTATGGTCTAATGTTGTCAATACAATTTATGATGGCTAGGCATTCCTTTTCTGTAGTTGAATAATTTTGTTCTGCTGAATTAAGAGTTCGCGATTAGTAAGAGACAGGTAGGTCTTTACCGTCTTTCAGTTGAGATAGTACGCCGCCAATACCGACGTTTGAAGGATCACAAGTAACGATAAATGGTTCAGAGGAATTAGGATATTGGAGGATTGGATTTTCGGTGATCACTTTTTTCAATATATTAAACGCATTTTCTTGAGAGTCTGACCAAATAAAGGGAACATCGTTCGTTAATAGTGATATGAGGGGTTTAGTGATAGTAGAGAAGACGCGAATAAATTTTCTGTAATAACCAATCATGCCTAAAAACATTTTTATGTGTTTGACGTTCCTTGGACGTGGAATTTTATTAATTGACTCGATTTTCTTTGGATTGGCTCTTCCGCCTTCATTTGAGATAATATGCCCTAGATATTCGCATGCTTGTTTAAGAAATTCACTTTTTGTCAGGTTGCAGCTTTAGATTATTATTGCGTAATGTTGAAAAACATTGTGTAACTTAGAATTGTGATCTAGAAGAGATGAACCGTATATTACAATATCGTCAAGGTAAACGAAGCATTGGATATTGTTTAATCCCATCAAAACATTGTTCAGCATACGCTGGAAAGTTGCAGGAGCAGTTTTTAAATCGAAGGGCATTCGTGTGAATTCATAATGACCATTGGGAGTCGAGAAAGCAGTTTTTTCTGCGTCTTTGGGGTTTATAGGGATTTAATGATAGCCGCTGGCGCAATCGAGAGTTGAGAAATAATGACCATGTCCTAATTGTTCGAGAATATCTTCAATATTTGGGAGTGGGTATGCGTTACCAATTATCTTTTCATTCAATTTTCTATAGTCAATTACGATGCGCCGTTTACGTTCGCCTGATGCATCTAATTTTTTTGGTAGTACCCAGAGGAGGCTCGCCCACGGACTCATGGAGTGCTGGATTATTCCTTCTTCTAGCATTTTATTAATTTATTTGTTAGCTTCTTCTTTATGAATTTTAGGACAACGGTAGGATTTTACATAAATTGGATCTTTATTAGTCGTTTTAATAGAGTGAGTCACAGCAGTGGTTATTGTTAGCAAGTCTATTGGCAAGTGAAATACATCATTGAATTCTGTGCACATCTTTTCGACGAATTCTTTCTCTTCTGAATTTAAGTGATCTACTCGAAGATTTTCTTTCAAAATTTTGATTCGATTTTCTGGCGTATTTTCATTTTGTTCTCGTCCAAGTTTAAAAACCGTCATTTGTTGTGATAGGGATTGGACAGTGAGTTCGGAAACTTTAATTGTTTTAAGTTCATCTGACGAGTTGATAATTGTAACGAGAGCTTGATTATTGTTGATCTTAATAATGGCGTTTGGAATCATGAGCGTTGAGTCATTGGAGATTTTCTGAGAAGGAACTACGCCTTCCTGTAATTCTTGAGGATTTCTGATATTAATTCTAGCAATCATCTCGGATCTTACACCAATCGTAGTCATGGATTTATTTTTAGGTTGAGTTACGTTTTGAAAGACGGGAATAGGCTTGGCGATTGAGGCATCTTTAATGTTGGAATTTTCATAATCAATCTTACATTTATGGTGATTAAAGAAATCGAAACCTAACAATCCGTCGAAAGGAAAGTTAGTGAAAGTTTCGAGCAATTGAAATTTCGAATTAAGATTCATTTGATCGTATTGCAACCGGTGGTTTGTTCCACCGATCGTTGCAATAGGGGCATTGAGTGTGATTCCATTTAGACTGATAATTTCGGGGTCTGTAATGGTGAAATGAGTTAAAGCTGATGTTTTGAGAAGGGAAATTGCTGCACCTGTATCGAGCAGGAGTTTGAGAGTTGTATTCTTGGATTTCGCGTTGGGACATTGAAATAGGACATATGTCAATTTCTTTGAATTTTTTGGAATATTCATTTGGAAAAAATTGCTGAATTCCCGTGTGACCTGATGAATATCATTTGAGTCATTAGGCATTCGATTTTTGTGATTATCTTCCTGATTCAATGGATGATCACTAAAATTTGAGGCGTAATTTGGATCTGGTAGTCCTGGATTTTGATGATTAATAGGAGTAGTGGGAGGTCCGCGATTTTGATTGTAATAGAAGCGACATGACTTCTTTGATTTGTATTTTGATTACGATATTGAAAAGATCTTGGATTGTTCGAATTGTTTCCTCTCTGATTCTTAACCCACATTTTTTTTTCTACAGTCAGCGATAACGTATCCAAAATTTTTGCAATAATTGTCATTGCGATACGGCCGCTGATTGTTGTTCCGCCGAGTTCAGATGCGTAAATTGCTGCTAGAATTCGCGAGGCATATTCTTCCTGTCTTTGATAGAACTGAGAAACGGTGTCATTATGGCCCTGGGAAATATGATTGTGTTGGAAACAGGAAAATTAGAGTAGATAATAGTGCAAGGCGTATTACTCTCTCTATTTCAGTTCCAAGTTCAAATAATTATTTTTGTTTAATGGTTACCCACCTATGAAGTGCTAGGCATATCCACAGTCAGCGAGCGATCCCGAATAAGGTCAATCAATAAAGAATTAGGAAATAGAGTTACTATCATAGCTATTTATTCTTTAGAATGTTTTCGAGGAAGTTTGGATGTACAGGAATTTTGACAAGTTTAAAGAAGCACAAAAAAAAATGTTGATGTTAATTATCTAAAATTTTGATCACGTTATCGGAGAGAGACAGAGGTCATTCGCACCCAGACTAGCGAGACGCGCAGGAGAGATGGATTTACTGGTTCTCACTTACTCTATATTGAACACCCTTTATTTCTCGTTCTAATCCAGATAGTAGGGGTTGTTTCAGGTACTCGATTTTGGTCTATTTCGTCCTTAGAATTGGTATATCTAAATTCCGAGTTTCATTTACAGAAAAACACAGATTTCACAGTTCCTTTTTGTACACTATTGGTTTTCAGAAGTTAAGTTAGTAAATATTGAAAGTTAATGTGTCCAATGCACAGATCACTGTCACGTTCACGTAACGGGTAATTTTGCACCCCGTCAACCGCCACGCGTCGGGAACCTACGATAAATCATTCGTTGTGATCTAATTCCCGAAAATTGACTCGAGGTAGTCGCGGACTCCAAGCAGGATTAATTACTGGTAATGGATAATAGTGCGCGAAAAGCTCAAGGAGTTAGTCCAGAGATTTTTACTCTTTGAACGTCGGAGCGTAACTGCCATTAATACTTTTGGGATGGCAACAGCCAGAATTTTTTTGATGATTTGGATAAAGGGTCACGTGGGTTTTCGACGTGGAGCGGTTTCTTTTTTTTTCTTTTCAGGTGGAATATTTCTTCGGGTCTAACTGCATGACTTTGGTTCAACCTTCAAGTCAGCAGATTCGTAAGCAAAAGTCCGGCGCGTGTAGGAATGTCGACGGTTCTTTAGTGAGAGTTAATTTGTTAATTGTCTACATATTGTGATTTTCAATGTATATTTGTATTTTTTTTTTAAAGAAATTAAAATCCAAATGTAACAGTCCCCCTAAGGAGATGAGCGAAATGTGTTTTCGATTATCTTCTTACTTACGCAGGGTTTTTGCTTACGATCACAAGTTTGAATATGATACTCTGTGATAACGCGCATTGCTTTCTGTAGGTTTCTCTTATTAATTGTATTGTAAGTCGGAATAAAATTTTCGTTTCTCATGCGGAGAGGTGATTGACTCGATGGGAATCATTTGGTCGGAATTCTCCAACCTCCAACAAATGCGTGGATCGAGTGTTTATGTATAACGAGTTTTCGTAAAGTGGGCTGGGATACTTGGAAGGATTTGGATTTTGAGATGAATTGATATTATCTGGCGTGCCATGTTGAGATGTAACTATTTATTGGCACTTTAACAGTGACGGAAGGATTCGAGTGTGATAGTCCCTTGGACGGGTTTACTCCTGGTATTATTATGATTGTGAACCAAGGATGATTGGAGGTAATCCTTCTTTATGTTTACTATCTTAATTTCTGAATGGCTACGCTGGTATAAAGAAGCGGGTGTCATTGCGTCCAGCGTACGCGTGTATCGCTCACCATGTGGTCGCTGCTTTGTCGTCGGGGAATGTGGTGTTAATGCGCCAATGGCTCCGTCTACCATCTCATTGATCTCCAATGACAGCGACGTCTATTATGTCTGTTGCGTTTTCGGTTTTTATTGACGGGAAGGATTGGTTTAAATGGTTGTGGATTTTGGATTGCGTGATAGGTGCTGATGGGAGGATTGGGTTTCTCAAGGGTGATTCGTTTATATATGCACGTTCTCCACGCAATTGCTGAGGTGAGTATTCTCTAAACAAACATTTCCCCTTTTCCTTTTATATTTAATTTTCAGGGTTTTAAATCAATTCGGAGGGTGCGATTGAATTGGGTAATTTTCGCAAATTGTTGTGGACTCATATCTCTCTCTCTCTCTCGTTACTACAGATTGTTTTTCTTCTATTGGTTTAGTTTAAACTTAGTTTCAAGTATTTATCCCCCAAAATATTCGTGACCCCATGACTTTTACTTAAATTGTTGAATAAAATAATTATTGATTCATTTGGTCGATTGAAAGAAAGAAACGTGGTGATTGAGGAGCTAACCTTAAATTGGTTACCATGCGAATTACACTTCTTTTGATATCTTTGGAACAGCCGAGTAAGCCATTCTTGCGGAAGTGGAAAAGCATTTTGGCTGAAAAGGGGTGACGAATGAACTTTAATTAATTTTTTTTTTTTGATTTGATAGAGTGGTTCAGCCGGAAATATATTGAAATAAAAGTATTGGATATTGAAAATTTCTTGAGGCGGTTTTTTTTGTAGTGGTGTCACGTCAAAAATGAAATAAAACTTGACGATACTCTATTTTTTTTCTATACGTTAATGAAAATGATTTCTACAACTTTAGAAAAGAAAAATGAATTTAAGAAATAATCTAACCCCAAATCTAATTTAAATTTGAAAATAATTCCCGATAGAAATTCCCACTGGATGAAGGAATTAAAAGAATTTAAACACGAGTTTTAGTTTACAAATGACTCCGAAGAGTCTATATTTTAAAACAATAACACTGAAATTTTTAATACACAAAGACTTACAGTTGGAGAATCTCTGCTAATCCCAAAGGTTATTAATTCACTTTTCAACTTAACCGGTTGCCGCTGATTTTAATCTTGATTTTATCTCAATCAATAACTAAATTTAACACTTTAATAATATTTGAACGAAACTTGGAAAAATTCCTCGTAAGAGAATTTCCAAAATTAAAAAAAAATAAAATAAAATAAAATAAACCACAAACGATTCACTCAAAAAAAACTAGTCACGAAAGACTGTTGAAAACTATAGCCACGAAAGACTATTTAAAAAAAATTATAGCCACGAAAGACTATTTGAAATAAGCCTTGAAAGACTTGGAAACTTGAAGAGTTACGGTGGAACTGAGGCACAAAACGACGCGCAAGTGGTTTTGTTACCTCAGCCTGAGGGTGTGTCCTCAGATGCACGGAGGGAAAAACTAGGGGACCAATGGCTAATGACCTTGGGCCCGAATTTTCCCTTCCTTACACTCCGCTCTCAATGTTTCAGGGTTAACTCCGACCCCTCTACATTGAGATGTCGAGAGTGTGGGCGGACTTTTCCAACCCTCGACTGCCAATGAGAATTGTTTCGGGAGGTCCCATTTTCTCCCTCCACAATCTCATTTATTTAAAACTAAAATTTAAACAATTAAATTCTTAAACAAATAGTTCTTATTTCATAATTTTCAAATATTCCAATATTCCCGAACATTATTTCGGATTGTTAAAATTATTTATTCTAAATAATAATTTTTTGTTACGCCGTTCTCGTTTATTTAAGAAAAATAAAAATTAAACATTTGAGATTGAATTACTGAATTCAACTCAATTAAAATACATATTTCGAAAATAGAAATACAGAAGATATGATTCCCTCACATTAAAATGAATGGAGTTAAAAATTTAACTATTTGAATCCGTAAATGAAAAGAAAAATAAAATGAAGAGAAAACGAAAATGAAATAATTTTTCATAAAGAGAATTGAACGGAGTTCAATTCGTAACGAGATCTATATTTTAATTGAATAAAAATATTCTTTCGAATTGAAGATCATTCGAAAGTATAAGTTAAAATTGTCCTAACGGAAAGTTTTTAATATCAAAATACTTGTCAGAAAATTCGCAATTAAACTGTACTGAAATTATTAATTTAAGAGAATATTTTTTAAACATTTGAAAATTGTCAAAAATAAATTTATGACTTCCCGTTACGAAGAGAAACTCGAAGAACCCCCATTAAGATTCCAAAAGGGACGGAAATTCGGATTTGGTTTTATGAGGGTCTGGCCTTGAAAGAAAACAGACCCCAAGCTAAAATAAGGGACAGTTTGAGTTTCCCCAATGTACTTGTCCATTGTACACGTCACGTCCGAATTATGAAACAAAGCAAAAGAGAGAGCTAAGACTGGGCGTGCACTTGAAATGCCTTCAGCATGACAAGGCCCTGACCCATGTCTATTACTTTACGATTGACTTTTCGGGGAAAAGTCAGCACGGAAAATGTAACTGCGATTTTACGACTTGCAGCAGGCCTTCGGGCCTTTTCAACTAAAAATTCCAACGCGATAAAAAACTTCCTATTTCAACGGTTTTTCCGTTGAATACTAATTAAAATATTTTTCGAAAGAAAATTTAAATTAAACAATTTCGACGGATGTCACAGTGGATTAGGTGACCAAATTAAGGTTAACTCCTTACCGTGGGACGTTGTTACTTATCACTATTGCTGATTGATAGAGGAGCGTTAAACGTCGAGAGCTGGACGTCCGGTGCGCGCAAATGCATGAGGAGCTGTTGTTTCAAGCGACGGGGCTCGATTGAGGATCTTGTAGACTGGCACTCCTTGTGGATGGTCCACGTTGAGGATTGGTTTTGATTGCGCTTTGATGAGATCTTGCGTGGCGAAGCTGGTGAGTTGTTTCATATTAATCGGAACTTGGTTTTGGGTTTCAATATTGGTTCTTTTCTTAGGTGACCATCTAACGCGGCGGCAACAGCTGAATAGCCATATGAGGGAATTTTTGGCGATCTGCTGGTTACAACACATGTAACCAAGCCCTGCGATGGACAATAGACCTAGCCCACCGATGGATCCGAAAGTGATGATTTTGTGGTGATACTCTTCCTGATGTTGTTCTCCAATCTCTTCGAGACGTTGTTCCGCTTCGTCTAGACGTAATTCATATCCTGGGTGGTCTTTCAACATCGGGAGCGGGTCAATTTGGATATCCGTAAGAGAGTTGGGGCGGAATGTCCCTTTGGTGATTTTCGGGGCCAGTACTCCGAGGTCTAGGTTGATTGGCGGAAGGTGTATTTCTATTTCTGATGTTGCCATCTTGCCAATGTGTGAGATTAGGTCAGCTGGAGTCTGGAGGTGACAATCTTGGTCCAGGGATAGTAATCCGGTGCCGTTGATCATCACGGTGCCTGCTGATTTGCCTCTGCAATAGAGGTATCCGGTTTCACTCTCGGTGTTCGCGAAAATCCATTTGTTAGATGTTGCGAGGTTGGTCCACTCCGTTCCCTGGGTCTTCGTGATCCTTATGTCGCATGTCTTCAAGGTCTCCATCGTTGATTTTAATAATAGAGAGATCTCGCATGTTGGTTTTATTATGGAGTTTGAGATGGGAAAGGTTGACGGACATATCATTCGGTTTCTAAGCAATGCACAATCGTCAATAGTTGATTGATCGAGGAGTGAGTAATGGTGTTTGTCTTCAGTGACGATGATGAACGATTTCGTTGGGTTTATATGCGCTGCGATCTTCTTGCCGTTATTTTGTTGAGGTCTTTTGCAAGGGCACATGCGAAATAACTGGAACGATTCTCTGCCCAACAATGGGAGGTTGATGATGGCAAGGATTTTCCCATGGGTATGGCCTAGGTGAATCGAGCTGACTTTCGACAATGCGGGATAGTCAGTCTTCCCCCTTGGAATGGGGAATTCCAACTCTGGGTGTTCCGTCTGGATCTTCTGGACAACTTGGTATAGCTGGTCCAGGGTTAGAAAGACGTGAGAGATTCGCCCATGTTTTGCGGCGTCCACGGCTTCAATAATTTTTCTGGTGGTTTCGAGTAGGATTCTCATAGAACTTACTGCTTCATCGCCGATGTGGTTGAACTTGGTGGTTAATTGGAGGTCAAGAATTGCGTCAGCTTGTCTATTTTGTTCGTTTTGTAGATCTGCCGTCATGTTTTTCAAAATCATAAGATTTTTGTTGGATTGTTCGATGTTCCCAATCAATTTCTCGATTTCAGAACGTATCAAATGGGTCGAGTTGTTAATGATGTGGGTGATTTCGTTTTGGCTACGATAGAGCTTATTGATTTCTTTGTTAATATGCTCATGGTCGTTATAGTCCATGACCCCGAAGAGCTTGTGTTGCAACGTCCCGATGAAGACGAATAATGGGGTCCTCCTTCCTCGATTCTCGTCATGATCTTCGTTTGATGGTTGGAACAGATCTTCGAGATGTTGATTCAGCGTCTCTGCTTCTCGCTGCATGGCTAGGTATTGATTGGTTTTGAGTATGCGTTTCCAGTTTCCCCCAAGATGAGTCAAACACTGGTCCCATGTACTTTTAAATCGAGGGTACAGACTTTTCGCGATGGTGTCGTGGAAGGACATGAAATCTATGACGACTATTAGCTGCCATTCCTTCTTTACGACCTGTAGGGGTTGCAGACGTTCGTAAAACAATCCTGGGTTGTTAGGTAGGTATTCGATCGTCACTTGGTCGTTGTCACCTTGGTCGACGGGTTGTCCAGCAATCGTTGATGGTAGCGCGGGGAGAAGTATTACGTGGACCTTCATCTTCGCTCCCTCCTGTCTTCCCCCCTCTTAATTTTCTTCCTTTTTTTTTTCTGTATTGCAATGAATGGCAACGATTAGACAGAGTAATTTTGTTTAGAGTGAGTAACCTTAATCTACTGCTAGTCTAGCCTTATCAGGGTGAATGACACGTCTCTCTCCATTCTCGTCTTCGATGGTTAAATTACCTAATTCAGAGATTCCTACAATTTCGTATGAAGTTTTCTCAAAATTGTCAAATTTTCCACGGCGGGGTTCTTTGACTATGTCAACGAACTGGCCAACCTGAAAATCTACCGGCCTAGCGTGTCGATCGTAATTTAACTTGGATTTTTGTTTGGCCTCGATTAGGTTTTCAGCAGCAATAAGTCTAATCCGATCGAGTTTAGTGATTAGCTTGGCTATGAAGGCATCGTAGGTCTCTAGTGTTTCTTCGTCTGGGAATTCTGACGGGACACGCGCCTTTTTTCCGAATATTAATTCGAATGGGGTGAAGCCCGTAGCTGAATGGACTGCCGTGTTGTACGAGAACATAGCAAAGGGCAACATCACGTCCCAATCGTCATTCCTAGCCATCATGGTTCGCAAATAATCAACTAAAGGTTGGTGGCTACGCTCGAGCGACCCATTGGTTTGGGGATGATAACCGAAAGTAGAAATTTGTTTCACACGGAAAATTTTTGCAACTTGACCGAATAGTTTGCTTAGGAAACTCGTGCCTCTATCGGAGAGTAGCACTTTGGGTGCGCCATGGACCGCAAACAGTGTAGATGCTAATGCGAAAGCGATTGTCGAGGTCTTTAAATCTGGAATAGGGGCAGCTAAACAGTATTTTGTCAAGTTGTCCTGTATTGTCAGAATATGTACATTCCCTTGGCTAGTTGGGTATAACGCGCCCACCGTGTCAATGGCTACTAATTCAAATGGCTCTAGGGGTGTTTTCGTGATGACCATTGGTTGACGTGTCTTCACCTTATTGACCTTCATTTGCCTGCACACTTTGCAGCGCCTGATGTATTCTGTGACTTGGGAAGTAATACCTGGCCAGTAAAATCGCTCTTTTATCCGGCAGACAGTTTTCCCTACCCCTTTGTGACCACCCACCGAGCTGTTATGGGCTTCTTCAATAATTTTGGGTCTGAGGAGTTCGTCTGGGGTGTTAACATTACCTTCGCAGATCGTAATGTCGACCGGGTCTCCCTCGAAAACTTCTTCCAACATTGAGCTTAATCCGAGATTGTCTATCCCGTCCCCCTCTTTAGCGATTCTGAATGACGTTAACCCATAATGAATTAATGCATCGCGGAGATTGTACAATCCTAGCAGTACATCTTGAATTTTAGGCTTGCGGAAGTGATATTCTTTCATGATTAAGGAAAATGTTTTGAATTTACCTAGGGGAGTTATGAATACGTCTCCCGGTTTACATTTGTAATTTCTCAGGGTTTTGATATCAATCAATTTTGTGGATTGCAATAATCTGCCAATTGGAGCTGTAAGTTTGAAATCTGCTGATAAGAAGTGTACAATGTTATCGCGCTTGAGTGTCAGACCGTCCCTAGAGTATTGCATCTGTGGATTTTCGACTTCTCCCCTTTCATCGATATCGAATACTCCTTCTAAAGAGAGGGAGGAAGGGATCTCCACACCGACACGGGGTTTCGGGAGCAGGATGTTAGGCTGAGGAACTTCGATAACATCATTTACGGAGGGGGCATTATGAGAGTCGATTGGAGGGGTTTTAGGACCGGAAAAACTGAGGATTCTTCTGACCTGGGGAGCTTCGACATCCTTACCGATGGTCTGCACCATAGGGCTGGATCTGGCCATTGGTTCTTCTCCAATTTCTGGAGTGGGGGCGAAAGAAACTCGTTTCCTAACAGCGGGGGTGACAGCAGATTTTCCTCGTGTGTCTTCGGAATTCTGGGGTGGCAGTTCACTGATCGTGTCGTCACTCTCTTTTGGGGCCCTCACAGATTTATTCTTCTCTGATAATTGGCTTAATTACAGCAGGTATTGTTGATACAGCAAGTCAGCAGATTCTTTAATATTTTCGCAGCTGGCATCGACGGAAGACTCGGTCTCAGTTGGTTCCTCGGGTTCATTCTCCCTTTCTGCGATTGCTTTATCGAATTCAGCGAATGATCTGTTTATCGACTGCATGAATGTTGGTGAGACTTCCGCAGTTTCTTCCCCCTTGTCTTCGCATTCCTCTTCACTCTCAACTGGTTCTCCTGGCGGGACATCCAGAGGTGGTTCATCAGCGGTTTCGTCTTCTGAATCTGAATCTGTTCTCGGGCTTTCTTTGATTAGAATTAGTGCTGGATTATCTGGTTCTTTGGGGATCTCTACGAAGACTTCCTCGTCAACAACCTCTGCCTCGAGTTCTGATTTTTCGACGGAGTCTTCCTCTTCAGGCTCCAGCAGGGCAGGTTTTGGAGGGGAGGGGACGTAGGGTTTTGAGATGGGAGATTTTTGTGTTAGAGATGTTTGTCGAGGTTTGTAGGTTGCAATAGGGCGAGGACCAGGTTTCTGGAATTTGAGAACGGAAGCGGGACTTCCCTCAGGCTGAGTTGCGAGTCGAGGTCTCAGTCTGGAGGCGATGGTATCTCCTGGTGATTCCGTGCTTCTCTGTGCTACTGCTGGGGCTGATGATATGCGAGGCCTTGGTTGAGGTCTTGCTGTTGATGGCCCTTGGGTATCAAGCTTTGGTGAGTCAGTCGCTTTGTTTTTCGACCCTGGGGGTCTTCCTCTCTTCTTGGGTGGTTCAGCTTGATGTCTTGACTCGGTTCTCCCTTTCATTTCAGGTAATTTCCTGTGCATCATTATAGAGAAGTAATCGAAGTTTCGAGCGTCTTCATCCGTATCTGGAGGGTCAACTGGATTGCTAGCGAGGACTTTGGCGATTTGCTTTATTTTCGCAGTACGGTGGTGGGCTGTGAAATCAAAACCTGCAATTTTGGTTTTGAAAGACGCCTTCCTGGTGGTTTGGTCTTAGGTGTCCTGCAGCCATGTGACCGCTGCACTTTCGGCATAAAGATCGAAGTGTTGGCCGTAGATATACGGCCTGAATTGATTGAGAGCGTAGACTGCGGCAAGACACTCGCGTTCATCCTTGGTGTATCGGGTTTCGGCATCTTGGATCTGCCTTGAACCGTCGGCTACTGGTCCTTCTATACCATCGTCATCTAGCTGGGTCAGCACAGCGCCGACTCCAACTGGTGATGAGTTGATTGTGGCGATGAATTTTTTGTCGTTTCTTGGGTGACGTAAGAATGGTTCTTGGGAGAGGAACAGTTGTAGTTCCTTAAACGCCAGATCTTCACGTGGTCCCCAATTCCATTCCGGTTTCTGCTTGGTTAGGTTGAACAGTGGTTTAGCTCTGGGTGCGTACCACTCTTTGAACCGGCTGAAATAATTGCACATGCCCAGGAAAGTGCGTAGACTCTTCTTATCCGTCGGAGCATTGAGTTTCACAATAGCGTGTACTTTCATTGGATCAGGTCTTATTCCCTCTTTGCTAATTATGAATCCCAGGAAACAAACTTCATCGCGGAATAGTTGGCATTTCTCCGCCTGAAGAGTGGCTCTAAATTCAGCTAACCTCCAGAGGACTTTCTCGAGTAGTTCCTGATGTTTTTCAATCCCCGAGGTGTGAATGATGATGTCATCTAGGTAGATTTGTACACCGTCTCCAATAAAATCGCCTAACATTTCGTGCATTGCGCGTTGGAAGATCGCCCCTGCGTTCACAAGACTGAATGGCATGTGTGTGAACTCGTAGTGGCCGTTGTGTGTAGAGAAGGCAGTTTTTTCTTGATCTTCAGGTTTCATCTTTATTTGATGAAACCCGCTGGCTAGGTCTAGGGTGGAGAAGACATCTGATCCCCCGAATTTTAATATTACAGTACGGATGTTTGGCATTGGGTATTTATCAGGTACAGTCTTCTTGTTGAGGGCTCTGAAATCAATCACCATCCTCCATTTCTTGTTGCCGTTCGCATCGGGTTTTTTTGGAACCATCCAAAGTGGAGAGTTATAGGGAGAGACTGATGGTACAATCACTCCATCCCTGAGCAATTTTTCTATTTGTTTAGCTACTTCCTCTTCAAGACTCTCCGGGAATCGATACTGTCGCACTGAGATTGGTTTTTCATCAATCGTTCTGATTGGGCACTCCGCCCCTCTGATTTTGCCACTGGGTTCGCCCGGTAGTGTGAAAGCATGCGCGTACTTCTGAATCGTCTTCAGGAGTGGTTTCAATTTGTTCGGGTCTTTGATTCCCATACACCGTATTTCTCCGGCTTTTCCGAGGCGTGTGTCCGCTTGCATTTTGGTTGGATCGAGTTCGGAGTCCCAGTCAGGTTCTCCGAAGATGTTGTCAACGTATTTCAACCCTACTTGATCGAATTCGAATGCGCACATTGCGACTGCGAAGGGCTTGAGACGTTGAGCTGGGATGTTCATCTCGATGGCTTCGTCGTTCTCGTTAGCAACTCTACCCCAAAATATGCCGTTGTTGATTTCCACTTCATCGTCGAGTAATGTAATACCTTTGGCGATGCTCCCTTTCTTGACGTATCTCCTTTCATCAACGTTACCTTTTATCTGGATGGGGACCAACTGCTCGGATCTAGCGTCTAGGGTTATGGGTTGGCCAGGGATCATGGTCTGGTAGAAAGGTAATGGTCTCAACGGGATGGATTTCAAGGTTAATGTGTTCAATGAGAAAGAACTCTCGGCTTTTTCGTTGACTAAAAATTGATTTTCAATAATGCCATCATAGGGGCCTTTACTCATTTCTGATATTACATTAAATTCGGTAGGAATACCCTCTATCTTGATCATTATTTTCCCTATGATGGGTTGCTTCCCCCCCAGCTACACCAAATGAATATCTCGGTAGCCATGCCTTAATTTGACTGCGATCACGTAGTACCTGAATCGAGATCAAATTGAGGCTGGCACCAGAATCAATTAACATGGTGCTTCCCCCTGATTTTAGTTTAGGACATCTAACGAAAATGCACGGATTTCTGCCGGCGGCGCATATCGTGAGTCTGTCTACAGCTCTTGGGATATCTAACGTGAATGGGAAATTCTTCTCTTTCAATGATAACGTCGTGGTGCAATAGGAAATGGTTGCCTCCTGATCCTGTAAAAATTTGAGTCCAAGCATACCCATAAAACCACCTGGAGGTTGAGAAGTAACAAAAAATTTGAATTTGACTCCTCTTATCTCCATCTCGGTGAATCCGTAAGAACCCAATATACCATCGCCGATTCCGACGACAAAAGTTTTCTCGGATTGATCGATATAGATTGAGGGGTTGAGAGCTTCGATCCAAATTAAATTTTCTTCTCCTCTCGTGTCGAGTAAAATCTCTGCTTGTTTGTCCCTGAGAAATGGATGACGTAATCTCACTACGGGACACGCTTTGGAAAGGGTGATGGGTTTTACGAAGATTTGTTGATCAGGTCGTGGACCTGAATTTTCGATGAGTCGTGTGGGCTGCTGGCTCCCACCTGTTGGGGGCGAGCACCTTCCCAAGTTTAAAGACTGAGAGTTTTGGCTGTCACGATTGGGATTGTCTCGATTATTCGAATTAGTGTGGGGTTGACATTGGGTTTGGTCTCGTCTGGGGCTGTAGTTACGTCTGTCACTTGATCGTTCGCGAGACCCACTGCGAGAATTCTTGCCTTGATTAGCACGGGAGGGACTCCGACTGTTTCGGGCGTCATCAATGTTCTGGATACAGCCCGAGTCGTTTGTCACAGTTGCAGGTTGGGCAATACTTTGATAATGATCCTGCGGATCGTGAGGTTGAGAGGGATTTCTTCCACAATACGTGCAGTTGCACCTGTGTGGGATCCAACCTTCGTTCTCGAGAATAGTTTTCATGGCTGCCAAAATGGGGAAATTGTCTGAATTACCCGATGGACGATTATCACCATTGAATCGATAACCTGATCCCGACCTGTTCTGGGAATTATTGAAATAGCGTTTTTGGTGATTGGGATTGCGATGGAATTGGTCAGGCCTGCTTCTGTATGAGTCGAAAGGGGAATTGAAGAAATCACCTTTACGTTGGGGGTTTTGACTCTGCTGGCCGTAATGTGACCGATTGTTAGTTCTATCCTCTGAAATTGCCATATGTCCGGCAGTTGAGAATAATCGATCTTCATCAACGAGAGGTAAGACTACTTTGAAAGCGTCTTTCAAAGATTTGCAATTTTTTCGTTTCACATCATTCAGGTATTCGGGACGGATCGTTTTTTCGAACTTCTTTAGGGCAAATTTCTCAATGACACTCAGTAGAGTTTCATGTTCATCTGGGAAGGAGGCTTGGAGGGATGCTTTGGCATTTTTCAATACGCGTTGTAAACGCAAATTGAAATCATCGGCTTCTTCTCCCTCTCTGAGCTGCATAGCTGCGATTTGATTTTCATAAAAGGACTGGCTATATCGTTTTAGATATTTTGCACCTAATATCGTCAATATTGAAGAGACTGTTGTTCGGGTAGTACCATCGAGATAGTATCGAGCGGGGAAGCCGACTTTGTCGACAACCGAATAAACGAGGTCTTCGTTCGCGTCACCGACTCGTGTTATCAGCGATTTCACCACTCGTTCAAACTCTACACAATCGATCTCAGATTCGGGTTTACCGTCGAAGAATGGGATAGTATCGAATAAGTCCCTAATTCGAAAGTAGTCAACGAATTCAGGGCCGATTGTCTGATTGACAGTCGTATTGTTTGCGGTAGTCGTTGTACTCCGCCTGTCATTGACCCGTTGGGTGAGATCCGCGTTCTCCATGGTCAATCTGTCAATTTGTTCTTGCAACTGTTGAGCCCTCTCCTCAGGAGTCATTTTGATTGATAATATGTGTAGATAAATATATAAGAAGAGAAATTTTTTATTTCTTAATTCGATTGTTTATGATCTGAATTTCCAAAATCTCTCGCAGACAGTGGGCTAGGTATCCCACTTCTGACACCAATTTTACTGTTGGAAACAGGAAAATTAGAGTAGATAATAGTGCAAGGCGTATTACTCTCTCTATTTCAGTTCCAAGTTCAAATAATTATTTTTGTATAATGGTTACCCACCTATGAAGTGCTAGGCACATCCACAGTCAGCGAGCGATCCCGAATAAGGTCAATCAATAAAGAATTAGGAAATAGAGTTACTATCATAGCTATTTATTCTTTAGAATGTTTTCAAGGAAGTTTGCATGTACAGGAATTTTGACAAGTTTGAAGAAACACAAAAAAAACGGTTGATGTTAATTATCTAAAATTTTGATCACGTTATCGGAGAGAGACAGAGGTCATTCGCACCCAGACTAGCGAGACGCGCAGGAGAGATGGATTTACTGGTTCTCACTTGCTCTATATTGAACACCCTTTATTTCTCGTTCTAATCCAGATAGTAGGGGTTGTTTCAGGTATTCGATTTTGGTCTATTTCGTCCTTAGAATTGATATATCTAAATTCCGAGTTTCATTTAGAGAAAAACACAGGTTTCACAGTTCCTTTTTGTATACTATTGGTTTTCGGAAGTTAAGTTAGTAAATATTGAAAGTTAATGTGTCCAATGCACAGATCACTGTCACGTTCACGTAACGGGTAATTTTGCACCCCGTCAACCGCCACGCGTCGGGAACCCACGATAAATCATTCGTTGTGATCTAATTCCCGAAAATTGACTCGAGGTAGTCGCGGACTCCAAGCAGGATTAATTACTGGTAATGGATAATAGTGCGCGAAAAGCTCAAGGAGTTAGTCCAGAGATTTTTACTCTTTGAACGTCGGAGCGTAACTGCCATTAATACTTTTGGGATGGCAACAGCCAGAATTTTTTTGATGATTTGGATAAAGGGTCACGTGGGTTTTCGACGTGGAGCGGTTTCTTTTTTTTNAGCAGGATTAATTACTAGTAATGGATAGTAGTGCGCGAAAAGCTCAAGGAGTTAGTCCAGAGATTTTTACTCTTTGAACGTCGGAGCGTAACTGCCATTAATACTTTTGGGATGGCAACAGCCAGAATTTTTTTGATGATTTGGATAAAGGGTCACGTGGGTTTTCGACGTGGAGCGGTTTCTTTTTTTTCTTTTCAGGTGGAATATTTCTTAGGGTCTAATTGCATGACTTTGGTTCAACCTTCAAGTCAGCAGATTCGTAAGCAAAAGTCCGGCGCGTGTAGGAATTTCGACGTTTCTTTAGTGAGAATTAATTCTTTAATTCTCTACATATTGTGATTTTCAATGTATATTTGTATTTTTTTTTTTAAGAAATTAAATTCCAAACGTAACAATTGAGTTCTTCCAACAATTGGTCCATTGATTTTTTGTCGTAGAATAATTGGAGAATTAATTCAGAAATCTCTGCCTATGTCGTGAGATTACAATGAATGTCGATTTGCTCTCTAGCCCGTCCCGTGATTTTACTTTTCACATATAATAGCAATGGATATTTCAGGTTTTCTTTCGCGATTTTGCATACTCCATCAACCTGTTTCATGAAACTATGTACTTTTAAACGATTACCGACAAAATTATCTGGTATTAATTTTGTTAAGAAATTCAATGTTAATTCCCCGTTCTGTCCTTCCATAATTTCATGATCATCATTTTAAATATTTTGATTGTTTGGACGAATTCGATCAGATCGATTTTTTTGATTGAGCTTAGGAGGTAATAACTGATCTCCAAGATTGAAATTTTTATGATTAAAACGTCGGAAATTCGCTTGATTTGGTTGATTTGAATTTTGAGGGAGCACTTGATTTCCTTGACCATTTGGATTTTGGGAATCTCTTGGATTCTGTGGATGCATTTTTGGATTTAAAAGATTCAGGATTTAAGGAGTGTTATGTCCAGAGAAGGATTTTAGCGTCAAATGGACATGTTTTAATTGTCACATTAAAATCAAAGCTAAAATTATTGAATTTTATAATTATTGGACGACGCAAAGTTTTATACTCTTACCTTTTTTTAAAATATAGGGGAAAAAGGGCTTGATTTAGGGATAGGGCTTGAGTTGAGACGAATTTCTAATCAAGAAATTTGGAGTTGTACTGGAGTCAAGTTTGAATTTAAATATATTTTGTATAACTATTCTGTTTACAAAAACATAAGCGTGATTTTACAGAAATCTAGGTAGCTAAAATTTCTATCCCTGTAATGATCTGAAGGATTCAAATTTAAGTTTACAAATTTTTGTTACTCACAATTCGATCTATTGTTTATAAATTATTCGATGTGTTTGTAGATCCCTGGATAAATCTGTAATTTCCTCACCGGCAATTAGTCGCGCTAAAGGCTATTATGGATACTTTCACGGAAACACTTTCTTCTACTCGTTGATATTTTAATGAATTTTTGGCAGTTGAAATTGAAGATTTTAAGAGTTTGGTTGAGACTGTCCACAACGCGTCACAATAAACGAATTCCTTATTTGCAAGAAAAGTCACCACTCTCGGTTAAAGAAATTTTATTCCCGGATAATTTCAATTGTTCGTAACTTACTCTTAAGGATGTATTACACCCTTTTCGCCAAAATTCACGTTTTTTTTATTTTTCTGGCAAATTGTTGATCGGATTGACGTGAAAAAATCTGCCGTTTTTGTGTTTTATCATTACTTAATGACTCATGAAATTTCATGATCGTGCAATCATTTTCCTGCGTTTTTTCTAAAACTTTTCGGAAATTTACAAAACTTTAGAAAAAATGCAGGAAAATGATTACACTACCATGAAACTTCGTGAGTCAGTCAATAATGATAAAACGCTAAAACGGTATATTATTTCGCGTCAATTCGATCAATAATTTGCCAGAAAAATAAAAAAAACGTGAATTTTGGCCGAAAGGGGGTAGTACATCCTTAATTCAGTACGATCCCGTGTAATCGAAGGAAGGATTGAAAAACCGGACCGATTAAATGAACTGTTTCCACCAGAATTGTTACTGCTCCGTCGCTACTTCAAGACTGTTTAATTTTGGTTTTTCTGACATTTTTATATGAATTTTGGGGTCACTTGTCACATGGGCTCCAACGAGTCCATTTTTAATTGGTGAAAATGTCGTATGACTTTTCCCACTCTTTTGATTTTTATCGGGAAGTAGTTCATTCGGTTTTTGCGGTCTCAATTAATCGGTTTTCAATCGTTCCTTCTCGTGTGAATCTTAGTATTAAGTAATTGGGGCGTGCTGAGTGTGTCATTTCATCACTTTTGAACTCGATTCCAATGTCTTTGGAATTTTTAATCGAGTTCAAGTGATGAAATGCACTCAATTTAGTTTACAATTGTTGGTTTGGTTCTTAATGATTTCACATAAAGTTACTCTAGCCTTAAAGTTTCTATTACAAAATTTTGGACATTACAGGAGTTTCAATCTCAATTGAAATTTAGAACATCTGAGTGTCAGTACTCACAGTTGCTTGTCGGATAACGCCCGGCTGGTGCTGGAGTTACTAGGTCGAGATGAGAGGCCAATCCTGGGACCGTTGATTTTTAAAGAGATGGTGGTGTTATTGGTCCAAAGTTACACAAAAAAATTGTCACTTCTATCCAGATTGGAATTTATTTATTCCATCGAGTTCACTGGCTTCTGCACAAGTGTTGAATCAATCCAATCCTCATCGCCAAATTTTGTTGGATTCCTGTGGATAAATTCACGAACACAGATTTTAATTTCATAAAAACTGATATTTATTCAAGAGGAATATAAATGTCGAACTGTATTAGACTTAAACACTTCTGAGTCTAAACTTCAATTGTAGATTACTTGAGAGACAGAGGTTCTACTTATGGCTATGAAATAGTAACTAACTTAAAACTAAGATAGTCCTCACTTATATACACCTTAAGGGTGCACAGAAAAGTGGAGAAAGCAAGGTTGAGAAGCTGACGAGGACAAGGGTGAGTTTATTGCATTGGGGAGAGGCCCAAGTGGCGCCTCATGGGGAAGTCCCAGGTTTATTGCGTCTGGAACATCTACGTCGGGGAGAGGCCCAAGTGGCGTCGCATGGGGAAATCCCAGGTTTATTGCGTCTGGGATGTCCAAGGAGTTCTTTGAGGAACTGGGAGTTACTTCTGGACGTTTATTGAGGGAACTAGGAAAATGTCATTGAGGAAGAAAATATTCTTTCTGGTTCATGGGATAATTGCATTGAGAGGTTTAGGTGAAGCCCATGCTCATTATATTGAGAGAAAAGTGTAATATACTACAAGACTATTTAAAATAAGAAAATACTTTAATGGCCTACAGTTTGGATATACAACAAGAGCTCATTTTCTACGCTAATAAAACGTTTACTGTCGATGTCTTTTTTTAGAAAAAAAATTTATCTTGTTAACTTTTCTCAGCAGGAGAGTAATTCAAAATTTCAAAAAATATAATTCCAACATTGAATAATTTAGAGCTCATTAGGAGCTAATTTTTCATGTTCACAAAAATAAATCGGCTAATGCAGTTTTTTTTTAAATAGGTGTTTATGCTACATTTTTTACACATTGGCTGTAAAAATCGATAATTACATTATATTAATCCGATAAAATTTTTCATCTCCGATTTTTATTCTTTGCTGTTTTTTTAGTGTATTCTATCAAAATATGAGGATAGAAATTGCATTGATAAGTATTCCTCCACTATTTAAATAAATATATCAATTTTAAAACTTTCCGCTAAATTTCATGCTAATCACGTATCTCTGTTTTTTTTCACTTTCTTCCATTGAAATTAGATCATAGAAAGGGAACATAGTGATATTTTTTCATCATCTAAAAAAAAAACAGTTTTGAAATTTTTCAGAAAATTCAAAAATCGCTTTTTTTCATGTTCTTGCTCACCATTTCTCCCTGCAGTTTCTCATTTCCTCTCAATGAAATGAGATCATGAAAACGGAAAATATTAATCTTCCTACATTATTGAAGGAAAAAAACTCAAGTAGAAAATTTTTCGAAGACATTGCATAATTGATATTTTTATTTTCTTGCTGATCATCTTACTATGTATTTTCCTTATTCCGTTCGATTGAAATGAGATTAAAGAGATGAAAAAATTTTCATATCCGTTGACATTTAAAAGAAAATTGATACGTCTTGATTTATGGAAAAAAAATATGATCAATTCCAAAATTTTATGGGTACATTGACAAATGTCAACGGACAGACATTAGAAAGAGTAGGTGTTTATCTTAAAAGTAAAGTATTCAGTCATGGTCAATTATGCGTGGCATTGTCAAAAGTGAGGACAAGTGGAAAATTGAAAATATGCATGACTGAAGGAGGTAAAATAAAAAATGAAGAAGACGGAAATAGTTATATGAAAAATGTAGGACATAAAAAAGTATATAGATCATCATCCCAATAAAAGTACCAATACTCTCCTTATAATTTAACATAAATATCTCTTCATTTGAAAATGAGAAAAACTGTTCCCACAATTTGTATACTACAATAGGAATAGAATGCAATAAATTTAATTTAATCTAACCGCAAAGAAAAATTGGAAAGAAAACAATAAAATAAATTAATATAATATAATATAATCTAGCAACGAGCGCGAAGCGCCCGTTCGCTAGTAAATTAACAAAATTACATTTTGAAGGTTGGATAATTTGAAGCTCATTCAGAGCTCATTTTCTACCCTGATAAAATGTTTCCTGTTGATGTCTTTTTACAGGAAAAAATCTTATGTTGTTAACTTTTCTCAGCAGGAGAAAGTCTTCCCTCTGAAATCAAAACTCATTGGAGACTGGTAATGGAACTCGTTGACCAATCAGAATGTTTGACCCTTATAATCATTCCACCAGTCATTAATACGTTCAAATAATACATAAATATATTGACGTATGCGATTTGCACATTATATCGCACTTGATAATGTAATGAACGGTTAATGGATGAATGATATTCACACCAGTGACAATGGAGACGTTGATTAAATGTTGAATTTTCTCATAATGGGCTCGCTGATTACTGATGGCGGCGCTATCCTCGCCAAGCAACATGGAGGGCTGACGGTTTACGCACTTCGAATTGGAGCTCGGCACCGCACGTTCTCCGACTCTTTTATTTCTCCCATGTGTATTTTTGCGATAATCACGGATTATTATGTTGACACTAACATACGAGGTGGTTTTCGATTTCTGTTGGACTACAACAAGCTCCAGAAACATTTGAGAGTGCCAAAACATTCTCAATTCGGGAAATTTGATCTTATGCAGTACGTCAACAAAAACTGTTCGTGCTATCCAGCTATTTGCTTTGTGCTTAAAAACCAGTGGGATCAGTGAAAAACCACATGAGATCACTGGTACTATCAATCTCCATCCTACAAGAAATTCTGCATCGATCTCCGACATCGTGTGCACCTGTAAAGCAGGGTTAGGGCATACTTGTAAACACATAGTCTCTGTGCTGCTATACTGCATTCAGTACGTATCTTTTGCCCAATAATTACATTTATTTTCATGTTCTTCTTGCTAATACCATATTCTATTCCTTATTAGGAATGATCTCAACACCTCGGGATTCTGCTGAGCATAAGTCTCGTACCCTAGTAGAACCTATTATACACTAGGTACCTAAACCTGTCGCTCTGCCCACCGACAATACTCTGTGTTCATCTCTTCATTCAATACTCTGTGTTCAACTCAGAGTGATCCTAGGTATGCTCATAAATCCCCCGCTATGATTGCACTGACACAAGTCTTGGTTTAAGTAAGAGAATTTTGCATGACTGAATTCCGTATCAACAATTGCACAACTGATACACTTAATGCTGCTGAACGAACTCGCTTTAATCAAGTACTTTGGAAGAAAGATCGGCAGTTTCGTATTACAGATAGTAGATGGTATCCCCTATATATGAATTCCAAAAATGAGTGGGCTAAAGAAGACATACTTTTGGCCACGTGAATTTTCGAATAATTACATCATGGATTAAAGATGGCACCGAAAGCAAGAGAATTGTATACAAAGCTTAAAGATTGTGATGTACACTGTTGTGGCCTAATCATCTCTGAACATAATCCTTGGCTCGGTTCTTCTGCTGATGGCATTGTGATGCAAGCTCAAGAGTCTTATGTTCTGGTGGAGATTAAATGGCTTTATGATTTACCTTCAGTTGAAAAAAAACATTCGTACTATCATACTATGCTCAAGTTCAATTTGGGCTTGCATTGTTGAACCTGGAGATCCGATTTCGCAATATATTCCGATCAAGTCGACGACACGCACATTATATCAGTCAAACACAATGAATCTTTTGTCGATGCTCTATTTTCTGAATTGAAAGAAATCTATTTCATAAAAATACTACATGTTATCTGCAAAGAGAATACTCATAAGAATGTTTGTAAGAAGAAGAAGAAATATCTGTGAGGTGTGTTGCTGGTAATGTTAGGCTGGTATATTCGAAAGAAGAGATTATTTCGTTGTGTAAAAACAAAGAAATTATTCTATTGTACATAAATAAAAAATTATAAAGATAAAAAATTATAAGGATTTTCCAGATCTAGATGTTTCTCTTGGAACCCCAGAACGATCCTCCGATGATTCTCATCAATCGTAGCATCAGGTCCAGCTCCATAAGTCTTTCCAATGATTTTCTCTTCATTTTGAGCTCTAGAAATCGTTGCAACGGCTTGAGCATCATCTCTAGTGACTCCAAGATCATCAGCATTGATTTTCTCACTCCCCGGATCATTTTCAATATCTCCTCCAATAGCTTCAGCCGCAGGTTCACTCCCAGGAACATTCTCAACAACTTTTCCTCAATTTGTACCTTGAATTATCTTTTTAGTTCCCTTGGCTGGTGCCAAGCTAAACGTTCGGTACAATCATGAGAATCAAAACTGAATGTGCAAACTTCCTCTTTATCCTTCAGATTCGCCTCCTGAATGTTCAATATCTTGGAGACTGGTGCTTTCGGGTCATCTCCGTCATGTGCGACATCCTGTTTATTTTTCTCGACGTTTGTCTTGTCGTTCTTCTTTCGTGCTCGTCTGGGTTCCAAGTTTTTCTCCAATTGTTTGAAGAATTCAACTAGAGTGGGCTAATGAATTTTTAGGTGAGAGTTCTCTTTGCATAACGATGACGGACTCAATCAATTCTGAGTTTTCATCAATTTATTCAGGTCACTCAAATAAAGAGTTGGGTTACAAATTTGTTTGTCAGAAAAAAGTGGGGTCCCCAGACGTACTAAACCTGCACACATAAATACAATGTCATTGACCTGTCTTGCAAGATTCTCGGATATTGCATTCCTTAATACAGCAAAAACTTCAATTCTTTGATGCATACGTTCTGCGTGGACGCATGCAGAAGAGAGTAGAAGGTTCGATACAGCCTCGTCCGTTGGAAACGGTTTTTTTTTCGAGGTATGTTGATGTACACAGTTGAATGCCATATTTGTTACACAAATGTTCTATTCTGAATCCTTTGTCCGCTATTACACCATCACCCGGCCGTAAACGACTAATAATATTACTAGCCTTGAATATTGTGCTATCAGTAGACCGGCCTCCGTACTCTTCACTCGAATATATTAAAAGTCCTCCTGGGGTGAGTGCTGTCATGAATTCAGCAGCGAATTTCCTTTTATCCTTACGACTATAAATCCTTAGACAACATGCAAGGCAATTTGGTGTTTGGTGGATTTCGAATTCAGTACAATCTACCACACATGTTTTCAAAATCCTTGAAAGAGTGGAGCCTATTCCTCTGAATTTCTTCTTTGGACGCCCAACGAATTCTCTGTAGAACTCTACAGAGATGACCCGACAAGTTGGCTCGGCCACATTAAAATATTATTGTCAGAACAGAGAAAGTCAGATATTTTTCTAATTTCATTGTTGTTAGTGTGACCCGTTCTCGCAAAGATAGTTTACGTGCTTTTTTCAGGGTAAATAATTGAAATTCGTTCTACCAGTGTGTCTAGAATTCGATAATTTCTATTACCACAAAGAATTGACACCTCAGCATCCGTCGGTATTCTGGAACATAACGGAACATAAAGATGCCTGGAATTCACCTGAGTCGCTGTATCAACATACGTTCTCTCGGGAGGTGCTTGCACACTCGCATCAACACATGTTTCTTCGGACGATGCTCGTATACTGGCATCAACAATTTGAGGTTCAGCATTTCTCACGGAGAGATATCCAGAGAGCATTTTTTCCAATTCCTCATTGTATGGTTTATCGTTGCTCGGGTTTTCATTTTCAGCAAGTGGTAGTTCCAATGGTGTTTCCGAGGATAACACTTTACGACAATTTGTGTCGCCACAGAGAGCATCATAAAGTCCATTGAAAAACAAGTTCAAGTCGCGTTTGACTACATATGTCCCTCTGTAGATTTCTCTCAACACGATAAATGAAACATCTCTATTTGCTGGCGAATTCAGGAGTGAAATGATAAAGGAAGACAATGCCTCCTCGCCCAGAGTACTCATTTGGCAATACCCCCTCATTACTGACCATTTTTATGAACATAGAAAATATGAATTTTCACCTTGAGTTTTGATGAACTCCCACGGGTACTAGGAGATTCATACTCTTGCAGTAAGAGATGTACTGGCTCTTTGCAAGGGTGATCTGTAGGAGTTTTTCGAAGCACTTCGATTCCCTTGTTCGGGGGCATCGAATGCTGGTAAATGCTGACTGGGGATAGCATATTTCGTTAATCGGGAGTTTTGGAGTCCACACTCAATAGTGAACTCTGAAAATTTAAGATAACAACTTTCTGACACGTTGGGGAAGACAGGTACAGTGTTAGAACATTCACAAATCCGGAAGAAAAGTCACCTGGAAGGAGAAATTCCTCGATTCAAAAATGAGAACTACACACTCGAGAATTCTCGAACACCTTTCCAGATTGCAGTAGTTCAATCCATCTGTCACGTATATTAATATCAATCCAGCGTTTCAAGTTATTTGTAATTTGTTATTTTATTGTTTGTCAAGACCCTACAGCACACGGCCAATTACAGGATCAAATATATTCAGTACAAATCTTTATAATAATAGATTATAACAAAATAAATTATATTATCATATACCACAATTTACATGATTTATCCAAGATGAGTGAGCAATGGAACAGCATCGATTTAAGTATATTTAGCTAGTGGAACTGTGTTCGTTTTGATTTAAAATATTGGGATGCCTTTTTAACAATATCCGATAACGGAGTAGACAAAATGTCTAACTCACCCCCACTAAACTCAACAAGTGAGTTTATTTCAGTACAACCCTTATATAAGGGAGAGGACTCGACAAGACTAGATTTTGTAGATGGTAAATAAAAAGGCGCCTGACTTCGACAGTTGAGACTAGGGGGGACTCTGAGAGGCAGCAGAGATAAGAACTGTGGGCAATCGATATTGCCCCTAAGTAGTTTTATCACGAAAAGAATAACAGCAATCGTCCTCCGTTCACTCAAACACATCACATCAAAGGACTCCATGACCCCGTTAGATCACATCCTCTCTCAGGATAAACACCATATTTGACTCAAGAGAGATACTTAAGAAACCTACGATTCAAGGATGTGATTCTCATCATTACTGAGCATGGATCCAATTGCATTTGGGGAACTGGATCTCGTCGCTGTTTGGGTGGCGTTTGGCCACAGCATTTGTGAAAAGCGCCACTAACCAGTTTAATTTGTTGAGAAGCACACCTCACGTGATAAGTTTTTCCACAAATAAAACACGGCACAACGTCTTCAGTGATACTTCGATTGCACGCGAAACAGCTGACCGCACAAGGTTGTTGTGATGGCACTGTATCACGTGTGTCCTGAGTGGGGATAAGAGCAGTGCTGTTGTCGCCATTACCGACGGTAGCTACTAGCTCACTAGAGACTGAGATCACAGGGGGAGCTGGGGCTTGTTGACTCATAGTGGAAAATGATAGGGAGCACAGTTATCAACAGGTCGTCAGCAATTAGAAAAATCTCGCGATATCTAGTTCAATTTCACTAGAGTTTTATAATCATAATAATTCACCGTGATATCATAGTTGAGAAAAACTAACGAAATACGCCAAAAGTCCATCACATCACGATAAGTTTAATTGCACAATCGGAAGAATAACAGTTAATGTATAATAATTACAGGTATTATTGACCAAAAGTTCTAAAAAACACTGATAATTAAATCATTATGAACAGAGCCAGAAACACGGCCACTACTACTTCCGCCATCTTGGACCCTTTCCAAGTTATTTGATGATATAACTGAATATTCTCTATTCGGCTGTGGCGAGAAAGTTGAACAATTCAGCAATCAGGATCAAATGAGGAACGGTCTAACAGGAGAGATGAGTGGAGTAATCAGGAAGGGTCAAATGGTCTTGGAGACCAGATGAGGGAAGGTATGGTAATGATCACAACATGACTTCATCCATAACCCCGTTTCATCAACAATCAGTTACAAAGATCAGTTGATGTTTGGGAACATTTCTTGAGTACCTATTGTCTTGAATAATTGAAGGAGAGTGTTGAATATGCAATTCGAAGGGGAACCTCCAAGTGAATCTTTGCTGCGGGTAGCCTTCTTAGTGTCTTATTCTGCACTTCACAATTTCACCTGAAGAGGGCCCCTGAGAGTGGAAGCATTACTGGAAGTCATTGAAAGAAGTGACATTCAATCAAAGATCATATTTAATTGGTGATTAATTAAGATTTATTGAATTGATTATTGATTGAGAAAAAAATGATGGATGTTCTTGAAGTATGAGGACTCTCTGTTACTTCGACAAACGCAGAAAATGCAGATAACGAAATAACGAGTCGTCAGTGACTAGCCGTCAGCACTGGATCGTGCACGTTAATGAAACTTTGAGGTACACGTCAAGTGCACGTTAAAGGAACTTGAAGGTACCCGTCCAATCCATGATGAAGTATAAACCTTGGGTACGCAAATAGTCCATATGCATCTAACGTATAAGTAACGTGCACATTGGTGAAACTTTAAGGTACAAGTTAAGTACACGTTAGAGGCACTCCAAGGTACACCTCAAATCTACGCTAAAGTGTGAACGTTAAGTACCCAAATCGTCCATATTCCTTATTCGATGCCGGGTCTGAGATCTGTGGAAATTATGAGCGATGGGCGAGATAAAAACGGATTCTAACGGGAGCGGGAGAAGGTCCAGAAGTCACTACACGTGCACGTTGGTCACAAAAGTCAATTTAATTATATAAAAGTCAAATATTTACACTGGTGATTTGATTAATCGAGATGAACAAGAGATTAGCGCGGATCACAATAGTCAATAACGCGGTTCAAAGAATATAACGACGCCGAGCAAATAGTTCGTAGAACTTGAGACAATCAAAAGTATTCGCGGAAATCAATGTGCACTGTACGATGGCCGATATGCAAATGAGACCGATTAAAAGACCGCAAGGTGGCAGGTGTCGATCATTGAGGGTCCAAACGTGCCCCAATTTAAATGGGGGCGTTTGCTGGACACCTTTCCATCGAGTGGCGCCTCAGGTGTCAGAGGTGAGCGGCCACTGGTTAGTTCAGTCGGTTGCGCAGGTCAGTCATGAGAAGCCATGCAAGCATGCGAGAGGAGCGAGTGTGCGTGTGTGTGAGGAAAACAATTCGGTGGAAAACCGAACATGCCTTGACCGCACACATTATGCGCACGTTGGTGAAACTTCAAGACACACGATATGTGCATGCTAACGTATGAACGTTAGATACGCATATTGTCTATATGCCTCTAACGCGTTACGCGCACGTTAGTGGAACTTTAAGGTACACATCAAGTGCACGTTACAAACACTTCAAGGTTCACGTTAAGTGCACGTGTTGTGGGCAACCGTATCTTGAGTGAGAGCGAGAGGGAAAGGACATCTACCTGCTGACTCTTACCTGACCGTTACCAGTCACGACTGGAAGTCACTGTGATGATCGTGAACACGATGTTCGGGATAAGGTATTAAAATACGCCGAGAATATAACGCGTAAAGGAAGAGAAAGAGACCAACTACACCGATTAAATATTTTATTCAATTAAAAGTGACTTAATTTCGCGTAAACCCAGGGTGAAAACCGTCGAAGGAAAAACGGGAAGATGGAAAAGTAGAGAAATAGGATAATGAAGGACATGGACACTTACGATTGGTTGATAAAAATACGCAGGGGTGTCAGAAGGAATGCTCTGTCGTTGAATCCTTGGCCTCTGCAGAGACGTCCTCGGGGGTTAGTGAACCGTAGGTTGATAGTTGATCCTCTTGAGTAGACTGGAGACCCGAAGGAATGGCCAATCTCGATGAGTGGTGAAATAATAGAGTATTATTTCACCAGGCTGGACCTTCAGACTGTAGATTCGTTGTAATGAAAGGGACCACTACTTTTGTACTGGGAATATGAGTTGAATGACGACTTTTGGAGACTTCTGGCTGGAGCTTCAGAGTATTAATTCTTCCCTTGGAATTTCGAAATTCGAACTGACCTTTCCGCGTCGCGGCTCCCTTTTTATATTGAATCGACAGTGTGTCATCAGGGGTGGAAGGTTCTAGAAGCTTCCCCTGTTTTTACCATTGTCTTCTATAGGTATCCGCCTAATTATTGGATTTCTTTGGATATTATTCGGGGATTGGTGGTGACGTTCCTCCTATTCCTTCATGGAGCTCATTGATTGGCGATTAGGTGACATTAGGCCTCCTCATTTTCTGTTTGGACTTGCGTAATTTTTCCAAATTTTGTGAAGGGAATAGTCAACCATCTGTTTCCCCTAATTGGCATGGGACACGTGAAGACTATCCTTCGTTCCGATCCTATCCTCTGATAAAAGTCATACCATGGTCTTTTTTAGGGGTTTTTCCCCTAATTGAGTCATAGCATCACATTTCCGTTGTATGGTTATTTGTCCAGCTTAGTCACCCACGAAACCTCTTAAACGGTAAGGATCAATAATAGAATTATCAAAATTCTCGTACAGGGCACGTAACACCTCCGGGGATGAAGAATAAGCAAGGTCCTTATACGTACAGGGTACGTAACACCTCCGGAGATGAAGAATAAGCAAGCTCCTCCTTGCTTTCACCAAACAGGTCCGTGAAGATTGAGCATAAGGAAATTGAATAGTTTAGGTATAAGGGTTGCGGTTTTCATACCATCGAATTTACACGTTTACAGGATGTAATTATAATAGTTTGTGGAATACATTTTATATATAGTCACACTAAGTGTTATAAATTGCTTATACTTTTTTCTCCCTTTTTATACTATGAAATCACTCAAATCCACATATCGTTCAATATTTATTATTATTATTATTATTTTTTCATCCAATTTATCACACACGAAATGACAAAAATGTATTGTGAAGTTTTCTCTTGTTTTAATACGCATACACACAAACAAGAGAGTGATAGATATAATTTTTATAAAGACGTGTTAGCTTCGTTTTGTGTTTGTTTGAATTGTATTCCCATATAGGGATTTACAGGCTTGGGAAGAGGGGGATGTGAATAAGCACTCTCAGCTGTTACAAGGGCCACGGAGGTTCGAAAAGGGGAATCGTTACGTACATATGTCCCTTTTGCTGCATGATTCTCTGATGGATTTTCCTCAGTTTCTTTTGTTTCTCGAGCCCCCATACATAATGCACAACTACAAATTATATATAAGGCTATTGTCAAGCTGAGAGAAATGCTGATTATTGGTATCCACGTTTTCATGGAATATTTTGGAGGAACCTCTCTATCTTGTTTAATAATATTGGGAAATATTTTCCGAGATATAGCAGCTAAGTTTCTTAATTCGGAGGAATACTCCCAAATCCTTTGGGCTGTGAAATGGTGGATCTCGGGAAATCTTTCAGATAAATTCAGATAATGTGAAGGTATTAAATCATTATTCACGGAAGTTGAATTTACGTAGTTATTCATTTCTACAGGTAAATTACTGGTTTCCAGAATGCAATTGTGCCCTAAGGATATCTTATCGTTACTGGTAAGATTTAGAATCTCGGTGAAATTTGGGCAAGTTAAATATCCGAGAGTTGGTTCAGTGAGGCTGTAAAGTAAACTTCCGTGACTATTAAGTGGAGTCCAAATGTCCCTCACTGCGGGCGTACGGACTGTCACAATTAATATGAGGATTCTCCAGATATTTAGAGAATAATAATTGCATTTCACAGTTTAATGTCAATGGAACTGAATAAATAATTGACGGGCTTCCACAGATTTTTGGTGGGGTTGTTTGTATACACTTATCTAATTGTTTTTGATCGAGGAAATAATACAGTGTATTTTTATTGAACAATACAACATACTTGGCGGTTGGTTTTACCTGAGCGAAAACTTGAATATTATTTCCTAGATTTTGCACAACTGGATGTAAGTATATTTGATATAATTTTCTTGGTTTTTTCTCGACGAGCGGAATCCTCGTTGTGATTATTAAAGTTCAGTTTCTTATGACAGTTCGTGTTTTAATGATTCTTTGAAGTTGAGCCAAATTGACCTTTCCGATAGGAACTGGAATTTCGCTTTCATCTCTAACTTCCAAGAATTTAAATACTACAGTCAATCTGAACTGTTCATAAGTCATGGGATGAACCATTCCGCTTTCCGCATTATTGATGATTTGAATTACAGTATTAAATAATTTCAATCGGAGTTCAATTAGTGTATCTACATGTTGAGCTAGATTAGATCAGACGACATGATATTTATATTGGTGATCATAATGGTTTTGCAAACACACAGTATCAAAATTTATAATGTTTTGTAACTTTTCTAGTTTTACAAGGATATCCATTAGACCAGATGTTGTATAAAAACTTTGTTCTGAAAATACAATTAAATCTTCTTCTCTTTTAGAGGGTATGACTTTGTCATAATAAGCTTTTTCGTCTTTCTTAAGAATAGTATTATAATTTTCAAAATTGGTATTAATAGATGTACCCCAGGGTCGAATATAACTGAGCGTCATATTCCAAAGGTGTGCAATTTCCTGATCGTACATTTCCCATTGTGCCAGTATTAAATAATTTAGACATTCTACTATTTGAACAAAACAATATTTCGCATATAATTGAAGAGTAGGCATTAAAGGTTCTGGATATTTATATAATTGACGTGTCTCTACTCCAGTATGGATTGACAGGTTTCTTTGATCACCTTGATGTCTTCCAGTCGCTCCAGGTATATTCCGGATGGTTGGGAAATTTCCTCCACGAAATATTCCTGGCTTGATTTTCCAGAGGCTGATAAAATCATTCCTAATAGGAATATAATTTGCCACATTTTCCTGAGGAACGAAGTGTGGTTACTAAATTATGATTAATTAGAGTGATAGATGTTTCAAGTACTGGAGCTGTAACACACTTGAAACTTATTAGTTTAGATTTCTTTTGAATTTGTTAAGTAGGGACGGGTTAGAAATTTTTCTTGGTAAAGAAGAGATGAGGTAAAGAAGAGAGTAGGTAAGGGCGGTTTTCTTGGGTCCTGTGGTCCCAAAAAGAAAATTCTCTTTTCGTGTCCCCTAACGACGGGCCAGGTAGCGATTCTACCTTTCCGATTTTCCTTTTGTTTGGGCCCTTATCGATCCATGAAAAATGTGGAAACCTGTTTTATCCATTTGGTAACGGATCGTCTCTCTCTCTTTCTCTTCCTTTTCGTAAAAGTGCGGGTTTTACTCATCATAAATTTTCGAACATCAAGATTACGTAGTCCCGCGGTTTAATTAATTAATAAAAAAAAAGGATCGAGATTTTTTGTTTTTTATTTATTTAAACGTGCGGTGTCTAAATAATTTGTGACTTATTAAGCCCCTGCAAAGTAAATTAAATATTTCCTCCCTTTCATTTTATAGCTATTCTTAAAATTTATATTTTATTGATTTTATTCGTTTTATCCTTCAGAGTCATTTATTATTTTGATTTTTCCCCCTATTTATTTTGTGGATTTCTTCTTTGTTAATATCCGATTTAGTTTATTCTCATAATTACCTTCTACCAAGTTTTAATTACGAAGCTCTATGGATCCTGAAGAAAATAATGGAAGACAATCAACTCGATTTTTCCATCAGTTGATTGCAGCCGAACAATTATTTAATCGAGAGGAAGAATTTCGATGCGGAGAGAACAACGAAACGAAAAGTTGACAGAACAACTTGCGATTAAAATTAAAATTATAGAAGGGTTGGGAATGTGGCATGTATATATATATATATATATATATATATATATATATATATATATATTTTTTTTTTTTTTTTTTTTTTTTTTTTTTTTTTTTTTTTTNTATTTATATTCTTTTTTTTCCTTTTTTTATTCATTTTTTACCACACAAAAAAAAGCGAGATTTTTAGTTTGCTGGTGAGCATAATTTTAAAAAAAATTTTGTGAAGGATTTCCCTTTTACAATAATTTTTCCTATAGGTGCGATCACGCAGTGCATCATTTCTCACACATTTTTCACACCGTGAAATACAAATTTTTTTTTTTTTTAAATATGGATTTAAGAATCCCACACAAATACGCAACTACAAATGTTTACAAAAAAAGGTCGCACACAATATTTTTATATATTTCCTTCGAAAGGAAATCACACAGGGATATTTGTCTCTTATGCACGACATCCGACGACACGCACAAATCGGTGAACATTCATTACACACACAAAAAAAACTGGGCACATACACAATAGTCTATGGTACGGTGGGTGATTTCCTCCAGGCTGCGATCCTCCGCCGGGCTAGAAGTTGAAACCGCGTTCTTGGTCTGACAGATACCAGCAAAGTAGGTACTGCATCCACACGTCCGCAGTTCCCAGGGGTTCCTGGATCAGGCCGTTTCCATCCGTGGGGTAGAAGATGTTCCCCAGGTCCAGGGGATTCTCCTCTAGGAACCACTCGTTCCTATTTCTCCTGGCCTGTCTGGTGACCCTGACTTTGTCGGCGTGGCAAGTGATGGTCTCCATGTTGCTGGGGTTAGTGGCTTCTGGGTCACTGGGATGTTGTGCACTCGAGCGTCGAGAGTGGTGTGGTAAAAATACTTGAGGATTTTGTCAGCTTCCCAGCGACAGGTGATATAGGATGGGAAGGAATAATGAGACGATGGGACTTGTGTACTCAATGGCGGAGATTTTGGCATGGACTATTCCCATTGGTTCGTGGTGTCGGGATTTTCCGGGAGTACTGGAAACATTCCCCTCTCTGGTGTGCTGGGGGAGTCGGGCGTGTCCGGGATGCGTTGGATGTTCCCCCTCTCTGGTGTGCCAGGAGATTCGGGTGAGTCCCCTAACGTCTCAGAGGTTCTCAATTCTGGAGTTATTGGAGATTCCGGTCTGTATCTTCCTGATTCTGTTCGTGAAAGAGAGTCAATGGCTTCCGTTAGAGTTAGCAGGGGAGGAGTTGCATATGAGTGGGTTGAAGTCCTTGTTTGATTTTCATCGAACAGGTCCGAAGCCAGAAATTCTGATGGAGATGGAGGTCCTCTCTCATATTCCGGTTGATGGGTGTCGACATCTTCATCAGTAATTCTTCATGTTTGCCATATTTTATACAGACAAACTATACACTGATGTGACTTGCTAAGTTTCCCCACTGGTCGAAACCAACATCTAGAGTAACAGGGTATCCATGCAGGCCTGGTGGTTTTAGGAACGAAGTGTTCATCGTTAATTTGTAGTCATGTTCTGTTACTAAATTGACTGGCACACACGCTGCATAGATTTTCTCCTTCGTGGGTAAATCCGTAAAATTAACAACACCACTTCTTGTCCAATCGTTGCCACAGTGCTTGGGCTTCTTCAAAATTTCCCACTCGGGACATCAGTGTAGTGAGGTATCGGTTTGCGGTAGCACACGTATTGTTGTTGATTGCCGCCATGATTTCCTTGAAGATCCTGGTAAAATCCATTTTATTAGGGCACTGTTTCTCGACGTTTACCGAGCACGAACCAAAGTTGGACTAATTGGAAAAGGAAAATATCTTGTGTTGGTCGTTTTTGGTTCTTGATATAAAGTAGGGGAAATCGGATAGGGAGAAAAAGAGCAAAAGAAATAAATAGAGGCATTTTTCCCCCCTTTTTTTTGCAATGGAATAGGAGGTTGTCCTAATTTCTGGGAAAAGTATAGGGAGTTGAGTTTGTATTTCCCAGGTGCGGGTATAGATTTATATCAGGAGCCTGGACTACGATTGTCGGTGTATTTTCTTGAACGTTAGGCACCGGTAAAGGTTTCTCCATCGTCATCTCTTCTTCCGGTTTTTCTTCGGTCATTTCTCTATCAATTTCTTGTTTAAAATGTAAAATGAAGTCGGATAATGAGTCCCAGACTGCCCCAAAAAGCCATAAACTCCAACCAAAAGCTTTGTGAAGCGCGTAGCCATGAAGGATTGTATCAATAGTGAATTTTATGGCTTTAAAGACGACAAAGAGTCCAATTAATTCTGCGCTAGCGGTTCCAAATCCAGTAAACCATCCCCATAATTTAGCACTAGTTTTTTGGGCTATTTTCTCTAAAGCATTTTCATCGAGCATTTTTACAAATGAAACGTCGGAATTTGAGATTTTCTCTCCCATTGATCCACGTGCCAATGCATCTAATACAGCGTTTTGTTCCTCGGTAAACATCAAATGATCTTGGAATTCAATTAGATCTGATTGAGAGTAAATTCCGGCCGTTGCGAGATTTTCTAGATTTTCATAAGACCATGTAGGTTTAGTTGTGGGGCGGAGTTCGTTTGGATCGCCCACTTGAATAGGCATGGGAGTGAATTTTACCCATACTCCATCGATTCGGTACATAGGGGCAATGAAACCGTTACAATCTACCTGACTTTTTTTAAATAAAATATGAGTCGTCGGAGTGACGAACATTGTTATATTATTTACTACTACTGGTAAATGTGCGTAACAACTATCTAAACGAGCCACGGTTACTGGTACAGAAATACATTTAATTATGTGCACTATTTCTCCGGATGCCTTAGCCATATAACCGTCTTCTTTCATAATTCTAAGGGCAAATTCTGATGACCTTGAGTGAGCGAGTAATAATGAATTTTCAATTACTTGTCTTTCTAACGTGCATTTTTGTGTCAAAACATCCATGTAAAGATCTTTTAATTGTTTACCAAAATGTTTTTCCACATGTACGAATTTACTATTAACGTAAGCCATCATATCTAAATTATTTATTAAGACAGATTTCCTTTTGTTACTTATTTCTGCTTTTGATATCTCGAGAATAAATAATTTAGGATGTTCTGTGCGTATAAGAGTGGCCTTACAAGTTTCTTGTGCGCCCTTACGAGCTAATCTAAAAGAAATATCCCCGTCTTAAACGGAAAAGACTTCCTGTACATTAGTTGTGAATGTTGAATAATTATCAATTTTTCGCGCAAGTCCTTCATACAAAATATCGTATTCTTTGAAAAAACAATCTTCGTGGGGGGCTTGATTCCATACCACTACACTGCCATCATTATCCACACATGTACCCTCGGAAAAAATGCATCTACGGCCGCTTTTCATATAAACCTTATCCTCTTCAATATTTACTGCTACATTATGATCATTTAATATGATTGTTATTATTCCATGGACGACTACATTATCCCAAGATCCGTAACTGTCTGTGAATTTTGCGCCTTCACAGTTACCGTCGGACTGGCTTTTTCCAGCGAGAGTAACGGAGCGTTGTTTCGTACCATTAAGAGCTAAATTACTAATAAATGTATTTTCATATCGAAAAGCCCTATGTTTTTGCATATTTCTACATAACTCTGCTGAAATGGGAGCGAGGTATTCGGCTAGACCATTGTGTACCATGGAATTATGTGACCACATTCCGCAATTAAATATA
>NW_021680443.1:812154-813176 GCF_001412515.2 Diachasma alloeum | reverse complement strand
GAATCGTTATAATACAGAGCGCGAAGATAGCGATCTGGATAAGGAATTTCGTGTTCGTCGGCTGCAAGAGGGTATGAAGATTGGCGACTCTTTGGCCACGTTCCATGGCGATTTAATGACACTCAAGGGTGAAAAATACACATTAACACCCGGTTTAATCGAATTGATCTTTCAGAAATCACCTAACATGAGTCTCATAACTGAAACTGATAAGCATACCTACGGTAATATCATACAAAGTACGAATGCGTACCGAAAGTACTATAAACCAAATGGAGCTCTTCGAACAAGTACTATGATGAAATATCATAGCATCATTGAAGATATCATCAAATCCAAGAAAACTGGAATGGCCCTCCCTCATTATATGATCGCATCAGCGAAACCCAGGAAAATGGATTATGTGTACTGGGACAATCCTAATGAGCTGGTGGATAGACTCCGACTGCTCATGGCGTCACAGTCAGCTGGAAATATGAGTCACACCAATGAAATTATGTCAATAATTGAGGAATTGCGTGAAGCTAATATTATTTATTAAGCTGTACCCAAGAAAATTCCATCATTTAAAACATGAGTATCGACGTGTTTGGACGCCAGTTGGGTACTGGTGCTGTGAGAACCATTGGCAGCCGAGGTCCTCCAGGTGATGGATTCAAGGTCACGCTTGATGGACAATACGATATGGATCATCGGAGATTATGTAATTTGGCGGATCCTAAAGAAGAGAATGATGCTACATCTTTGAAGATATTGCGCAGTATGTTGAAGGAGGAGCTTCGTCTCATATATACTGTGACTGGAGCAATGGGTGGTAGACTTGATGGAATTCAAACGATGATTGATACATTCCAAGCAAATTTCATAGAGACCATGAAACGAAGAGATGTTAGTGAGGAGGAAGTACAAGAACGTTTGACCAATCATTCTGAGATCATTCAACGTGTAAACGAGGAACTGACAACACTGAAAGAATCGGTTATACATGAAACCAGAGTGATGGTCAATGGTTTATATTCACT